>NW_015386631.1:309346-342102 GCF_001527695.2 Protobothrops mucrosquamatus | reverse complement strand
TTTAACGAAGAGAAGGACGAGGGGGGAAATGATAGCAGTATTCCAATATCTCAGGGGCTGCCACAAAGAAGAGGGAGTCAACCTATTCTCCAAAGTGCCTGAAGGTAGGACCAGAAGCAACAGATGGAAACTAATCAAGGAGAGAAGCAACCTAGAACTAAGGAGAAACTTCCTGACAGTTAGAACAATTAACCAGTGGAACAACCTGCCTCCAGAAGTGGTGAATGCTCCAACACTGGACGTTTTTAAGAAGAAACTGGACAGCCATTTGTCTGAAATGGTATAGGGTGTCCTGCCTGAGCAGGGGATTGGACTAAATGACCTCCAAAGTCCCTTCCAACTTTTTTATTATTATTATTATTATTATTATTATTATTATTATTATTATTATTATTATTATTATTATTATTATTATTATTATTATTATTATTATTATTATTATTATTTAATCTTGGCTAGGAATTCTGGAGATTGTCGTCTATTAGATGATACTACATGAAGCTTCAGGATAGACTGAATTGACTGAACAAATATCCTAGATATTTACAGGTAACAGTGATCAACCCCTCCTGTGTCGTGCTGAGAAATCCACATGAATATGATCATTGAGTTATGGATTCAACTTGAAGGAGGCATGCTTTAGGTTCAAAATTCAACACATCAGAGGACAGGATAAGAGGTAATGGGTAGAAGCTTGTTAAAGAGAGATTCAACCTAGAAGTAAGGAGAAATGTTCTGGCAGTGTGAAGAGTTAATACATGGAATAGCTTGACTCCTGGAGTTGTGGGTGCTCCATCACTGGAGGTTTTCAAAAATAGACTGGACAACCATTTGGACCAGGATGGTATAAAGTCTCCTGCCTTGAGCGGGGGAGTTTGACTAGAAGACTTTTGAAATGCCTTCCAGTCCTATGATTCTGTGTTCTAGTGAATCCAATCCACATACAATTATTCTGAACAAAGAATATGGTGTGTCCTTAATTCTAGGATTAAGATGTGGAGAAACTGAGCAGTTTGTCTGCAGCTTGACAGGTGGACAAGATCCCCTTTGGATTGCGCAGAAATTCAAAACATGTCACTTACTTGTGACACTAAGCAGCACGTAAGTCTCTCGTTCTCCCAGGTGTTCTGTTGCATAGTGATACTTGTTTTGAAGTAAATTCTTGACTTGGCCACTCTCATCTGCTAATTCTATTTCCTCTGAAATTCAGAATTTACCCACAAGTTAAATAGCTTATACAAATTGTCCCCTCGCTTCATAGATTTCTCGTGCTTTCCGAACAAAGTAAATACGGTTCAAAATCAATGCACTTAGGGAGAATTACAAGGGATTTCTATTTCCTTGTTCCTGCCTCAGAAATGTATCAATCATGTTTCATACAAGTTCCTGTTTATCTTTACCCAACATGCAAATGTATAGTGAATTCAAATGAGCTCATTATTATGGAAAGTGGGTTTCAATGCCAACACAATTTTACATTAGGTCTATTAATTCATAGCCGTGTCACCTTTACCTTCACATCCACAGCGGTGTTTAATGCCATCTAGCAAAATCTGGACTTTGCAGTGTATGTTAAAAAGATCTGCCTTGTGTTCTAGGAAGGAAGGGGAAAAAAGCAAAGATTCCAACATTTATCCCACCTTTGACTGGACATCAACCCAAATGGCTAGCAATCACAATGAACAGCAGTCACATTTTGCAGTATGCGCAGTAAAGTGCGAACCCCAAATCAAATCAAATCAAATCAAATCAAATCAAAGCCTTTATTACAGCCAAGGACAAGTATTGCAAACCTCAATAATTCTGAGAATCCCTGCAGTAATTTCCTAGTTATGGATTGGTTGATAGGTCAGACTTACATAAAATGAGATTGATAGTCCATGACTTTGCATTGAAAGTTATGATGGACTTTCCCAGGGCTAATTTTGACCCAGGTTTGAAGTTCCTATGGCTACCCCACTCCCTGCAGTCACGTGATCGTATTTTGGGTGCTTGGTAAACAGCCTGAATTTGCAGTGTCCCTGAGTACACGTGACCGCAACGTATGACCTTTTATTGTAAACTGGCATTTATTTCTGATTTCTGGCAATGTCCATTGCAGACAATGGATTCACTGAAAAATACCAAGTTTGCTTAGCAACTATAGCATCCACTTTACAACCACATTTGCTTATTGACTGCCACAAAAAGGTCATAAGATTGGGTACAGTCCCATGGTGACCTGCTTAATGACTGGCATAATTCTGGGCTCAGTTACAGTTTTTAAGTTGAAGACTACCTGAGCAATTTTAGGAAAGCTACTGATGTCTTCAGCCAGACACAGATTCGTACACAGAACGTGACCAAAACAAATAACGGAGAAGCCACTTACCTCCATGAAGAACAGTTATAAACATGTCTACTGATAATCTGAAAGGAGAAACACATGCAATGAGAAAGGAGTCATTAGATCAAACATCAGAGAAAACACAACACTCTTCAAAAAATGACCGACACCCAGAAACTGGAAAAAAAAATCTACTTCCCTAGATGACATCATGACTTGAGAAATGTATTTTTCACCTTCCTTTTTAGGTAAGAACTCAAAGCCGTCAACCCAACAACTTTCCAGCAGCATCAGATAGCAAATAAATGTTAACACTCAGGTCCTGTGTTAGGATTTCAAGGTGGCAATATAGAAATTGCACATACTAACGTTGTTCACAAGGCCAGGAAAAAGTATGATGGTTGAGCAGAAGTAGCTGCCTCACTTCCTGAATTGTATACGGTCTCTCAAATGAAAGTAATTCAAGAATTGTCTCTCAAAATAGCTTTTCACTAGAAGCCAAGTTGGTTGCGTATTTTCCCGTTGCCCAGTTCTTCCTTTGTTTGCTCTCCAAGGGTGACACAATACCCTATTAGAGGGCTGGCAAACATTCTTAATCTTTCCTAGCAGACGAGCTAAGAGAAAGCAAAACAACAAAAAAATATCCCCATTTTTCAGATCAGCTGACCAATAATCCCTCATTATTTGTGAGAGAAAAAAAACACAACCAAAGAATACAAATAATAATAAAAAGAATCTACTGGTTTGGGATTAAATGTACTCAGGATTCTAGAAAAAAAAAGATTTGAGAGACTACTTAAATTAAATATTGAAATGAATAATATTGAAGCAGATGACACCCCCATTCTCTTTTACTATTTTTGTGTCTCAGATATCAGCTCCCGTGTTAGATGACATAAAAATTCACAGCATATGTTTTGCAACAACGATTCAAGTTTTAAAGTTTTAAAGATTCAAGGATTAAAGTTTTATTTATTTGCTTACTGGAAACTTATACCATGAGCCATAACCATAAATTCTCATGTACCATTTAATGCATGACATTTTCTGAACAATCTATTAAAAAAATCACCAGCCCCTTAAAGTGTAGATTCTTCAGTTCTCTTTAAACCTATTTCACCAAAGGAAACCTATGCTGGATTTTATGTCTTTCTTTCAAATGAATAGACCGTTCAGATTCTCCAACTTTGTAAGAGTCATTTGTTTCCCTGGATATGAGGACAGGTGAACTATATATGGTTGATTTATTGTACGGTCATCAAAAGCTTTCAATTCTTCAAACAGTTGAGAATGCCCACAAGACAGATTGAAATTTCTCTCCCTCCCTCCTTCCCTCCCTCTCCTCTCTCCCCCTCTCTCTTGGAAATAGTCGTACTGGATGAGAATATCCACTTGGTTCCATATCCATACTTGCCATCTGCAATGCATCATGGCTCATTTACCAATTTCTCTTCCCAACCATTTCTTTTCAATGGTCGTGTACAAATTGACTATCCAATCAGGACATTGGCAATTACATTCAAAGCATCACAAGTCCTAAATATCAGATTATTTACGATGTTGACCTTCCCTCAGGTTTAGCCACGTACAGAGAAGGTCAATTTGTGGTTCCACCTCCAGGTATGGCCAACAGCAAGACCTTTTGATTGGTGATGATGTTGACCTCTTGGAATATAGGAAAGTTTGACCACCAAGTTATCAAAAGTTTCCTGACAATTACCCAGCCATTCGTGTACTAATATTGTGTTAGAAGCAAAAGTTTCTTAAATCGATTCCCATTATCAACAAATGTAGGGTTTTTTTCCTTCTAGATTTTATGGGGCATTTATTACAATTAACTTTTATTGTTTTGTACAGCATCTTTTAAGAGAAAATTGGTATAAAATATTGCATTGTCTTATTTTTCACTTTTAGTCATGACCTACTGTATATAATCATTCTTAAGGTATCAATGAAATAACTATTGTATCTGGTACTTGGGAATAAAAGTTTGGTGGTGGCAGAATTCACAAGTCAGCAGTAACAGGAAAAAAATGTCAAAAGTTAAGACACTTCTTTTATTTTTTAAAATATAAAACTTTAACTGAAACCACATGTGTTTGTAACCAGGCGTAATTCCAGAAAAGACAAATGAGAACTATCACAATTTACTAAGATATATGTTGACCTCAGCAAGAATTGACTTAGCACAATATTGGAAAACAGATATCTTGTCTGTCCTAATCAGAGTGGAAAATTAAAATTGGAGAATAAAATTGACAAAACTGACAGTGTAATCGAAGTTGAGCTACGTTCAAGCAAAAATGGCTTCCTTATACACAATGTATCACAGAGCAAGGGAGATGCAGATATCTAGAATATAAGTTTTAGGATTTAAATGGAAGTTAACAAATACCTATTAATGTTTGGTGCAAGATTCAGCTACTTATGGCTTGTAGCTGGGAATGTAGAGGGAAAGGAATGGGGGAATATAATTCACATTTTCACTATGCTTTTTTAATAATGTAAGCATAATAACCTTTTTTCTCTCTTTCCCCCTTATTTCCTCTTTTCCCCTTATGTCCTTCACATTCCAAAATTTGCTGTTTTTCATACACTTTATGTTTTAACACTTTAGTAATACAAATATTAAAGAAAATTGATACTTCCATCAGTTAGAAAACACTGGAAAAGAAAAAGGAATAAAGCATCTTCTCAGTAACCAGGAATAAGCCTGTTTCCTTTCTATTCTTTTCAGGTTCAGAAATGAGATTTAACCAAAAAAATAAACTAAATAAATTAGGCAAGGATTAAAAAACAGTCAACTGAAAAGTTCTAGGTCACCCTTGCTTCAGTTGTTGGTTGGTGGTTCCTCGGGATATTCAAAGGTTGAGCCAGTTCTGATTCAACCTCTTTGATTGTTGCGCAATCAACTTCATCTTTCCTTCCAAGAATTGGTCTCTCTTGACTTACACAATGCAAGAAGTTCAGAGGAGTGTTGCGGTATCTCCTTAGAGAGAGCATTCAAAGGCTGTGTAACAGATAGGTGAAAAACAGATGGAAAAAGAGAGAAACATTTAAAAAGATAAAACCAAAAGGATGCTGAAAACTGGAAGACTTGAATCACAGTTACATAATCATCCAAGAAAATACTCCCTCCTATTCTCTAATTTTGTTCTGTTACACCACACAATTTCCAGGTGCAAAGAGTATTTATTGCAGAAGTGTGAAAAACATATTTTTGACTATATATAGCACCATATGACAACTGTATTGACATTTTGGTGTGGTTATTCATCAAAGGCTATGTATTTGCTATGTGTGTGCCAAAGTTTACATGGCACTTGAACCCATCAAACAAGGATGCAAGTGCCATGATTTTGGTTACTGATCACATTAATACTTCAATGTGACTAAACAGTGCCCTATTTAGCTCCAGCCACCTTAGGGCATGTCTTTGGAAATTAATTCATCAGGTCTAATATAATGCAGGTTTGCCTACCCATGCAATCTTCTGATTTCTCCTATCTACCCCCAATTCCCACGATATGGTCACCATGATATAAAACAGATGTTGAGACTCTAGAAAGAGTTCAGAGATGAACAACAAAGATGATTAGGGGACTGGAGGCTAAAACATATGAAGAACAGTCGCAGGAATTGGGTATGTCTAGTTGATTGAAAAGAAGGACCAGGGCTGGCATGATAGCAGTGTTCCAATATTTAAGGGGCTGCCACAAAGAAGAAGGAGTCAAGCTATTTTCCAAAGCGCCTGAAGGCAGGACAAGAAGCAATGGATGGAAACTCATCAAGGAGACAGCCAACCTAGAACTAAGGAGAAATTTCCTGACAATTAAATAATTAATCAGTGGAATGGGTTGCCTTCAGAAGCTGTGGGTGCTCCAACACTGAAGGTTTTTAAGAAGAGATAGGACAGCCATTTGTCCAGAATTGTATAGGGTCTCCTGCCTGAGCAGGGAGTTGGACTAGAAGAACTCCAGGGTCCCTTCTGACTCTATTATTCTGTTATCCTGTTATTCTCTCAAAGAAGCATGAAGAGGCTACTCACGGCCCTTTCTGTGCACTACAGCTTTATTAAAGAGGATACAAATAAAGATAAGTTTGCTCCTTGCAGCCGGAATATTCAGCCAGATCACTGAACTTGCCAACATGCTGGCTTTCTCCTTTTGATCTGAGTTGGACAGCCTGCACCTCCCTGTTTTTAGACTTGATAAGACTTAACATCCACCACTGCTTAAGCAGTAACTTCCAAGTGCAACCCTGGTGGCTTCTTTCAGCTTCTATTCTCCACGGTCCTTTTGGACAGAGATTAAAGTCTCGGGCGCTCTCTGCTGGTCTTAGCAGATGCCTCCTTTTGTTTTGATGCCTGACTCCAACAGTCTGTAGTGATAAGTGGGGTACCAATTACAAAAATGGGACAGTCTTGGATTGAGTAATTATTTCCGTGATGCAACAAAAACGAAAACAAAGGTGTTCTGTTTGGATTGCATGCCTTGAATCACACATACCAATTTCCTGGGATGAAAATTGTTAATCAGGGTTGGGTTATTTATCCATGCACAGAAGGAAGAAGAGAACGGGATACCTCTGGAATAATGGGTTTGTCACAGGGCTAAGCTACTAATCCAATCAAAACAGTTTCAAGTACCTTTCTTCTGGATTTCTCTCAAGGAAGCCAAGCCTGGGTGACTTTTGAACACTCAACAGTTCTTCAAAACTCAACCGAGCAGCTACACAAAGCGGCGAGTGATTCTGCAAAGATTTCTAAAAGAGCGTGCAAGAACAAGGAATGTACAAGTCCTCGAAATGACAAGATTTCCCAGGAATAACAGCAAAATCTTTAGACGCTCAATTTTCATCCTTGAGATAAGAGGATGAATTTTCAAGGGTGAAAATTGAGCATCTAAAGATTTTGCTGTTATTTCTGGGAAATCTTGTCATTCAGATTCTTTGAAACTATACATATGCATTCATAGCCAAAGTTTGAAAACAACAGCAATGCAAATATACTTTCAAAATACTGGCTGGATTCCTATGCAATCAACAGCTTTCTCTTTTTCTGGATTTTCCTTAATTGAGTGTGGCAGGTTGATTTCACATGGGATTCAAAAGCAATTTCATGAAAAAATCAGTAAACAGATGTGGTTCTTCTCCTTTTTTTTTTTGGAAATGAGTCTGATTCACAAATAGAAATGCCAAAGTGGCAGGTGGCTCATCATTCTATAAGGATCTATATTTTGGCTTTCCAAGTTGAACAAGCCAAGTGTCTTGGCTGATGCTTATAGCCATGGAAGGTCCAACCTATGTCTGGCATTGAACAGGTAAGTCTCCCTTCAGTTGACCTCAGGTCCTGGTGACCTCATGGATTGGGCCATGCAAATTTCTTGACATTATTGGGCAAGTGATTTGTCATGGTCTTCTTTCGGTGCTGCTTTTTTTCTTTAAACTTCTCACTCTAGCCTACAGTTGTGGGATTTTTTTTTCATAGACTCCCATTCAAGGGCTAACCAGATCTGTCCCTGTTCAGATTTTCAGGATGGATTGGTGATGATGCCCCCTACATCAACAGGTGGACATCAAGAGGAAGATCCTTTCTAGGGATACTTGCAAAGAGGAGACAAGGTGACAAGGTGATATCAAGTCTCTAGTGCATGCCACACTGCTAGCTTCACACACATATATACTGTACATCCATGTGAAATCCCTCTCTCATCCTTCCCAACTTCTCTACAATGATAAAAAGGGAGAATCAAATACAACATTGCTAAGTAAGTGCATGAGTTTTAGAGTTTTCCTTATTTATTGCATTTAGATACTTCCTTTGCACTGAGAGCTCAAGGCATAGGCTCCCTAATTTATCGCCACAACATCCCTATGAAATAGGTTGAAGAGAGACACTCTACCCCAAAGTTATCTATTGAGTACCCATGAATTGGGATGAACTTCAGCCTGGATCTCCCTATCTCAATATCTCCCTATCTCAATATCTTCATCATTAAAAGCCACTGCAGCTTGGACATACAATTAGGACAGCTATAGATTTATATTTACCTCCTCTGTCGTCTCTGCTGCTTCCCAGGCACAGTGGAAAAAAGCATCTGCCAGAGCTGTGATGCCTTTGTTGAGTTCTTTCCAAAATCCAGGGGTGATGTGGTTGGCTTCCATAGGGCCTGGTACAAAAATTAAAACAAAAATGGATTGATGTCAATGGAATTCTCTTCATCATCTAAGATTAACTTCTTGTAAGAATCAGTTGGCAGGGCAACTTTCAAAACACGATGGACCTGAAATTTCACAGCTTTACTCTAGTCTCTGCTGGGTCCTTTCCCCCAGCTTTCATTTTTGTAACCCTCCTGATCAAATAAGAAACCAACTTTCTAGCAAAAATTCCAGATATAAAGGAGAACAAATGACAATGGCTGAATGCATAGATCCCAATGTACAAAATAAATGGTGACCCACCACTCACCACAAAGCCCATTGGATAGATAACCTTAAATTTCAAATTCAAAAGTAATGGAACCTACAGCCACAATCTGGGATCTCCAATATGGAACCAAAAAAAAAAAAATAACACATGTGGAACTCCATGTAGATACCTCCTCTAGTGTCTCCCATACTCTTTATTTAACTTACTAAATGCAAAGCTAATAGACTGCCAAATATTGGCTCCCATTCCTCTCTCAATTTATTTCCAAGTGTCTACGTAAGTATCTTTTTTAAATGTATGGTGCAGTCTTTGCATGGAAGCATGTCCTGTACCCTACAAAAACCCGAATAAAAGGTGGTTGGGAATAGAAAGCAATCTCCAAACCAGCAAAGAACAAGCTCTCCTCTTTTTCTAAGGATTGAGCATTTTGTGAATGATTGTAGACCCCATATAACTATTTCACAAGATTGTCCATTTCAAATATGATTCAATGTTTCAAATATTTCCCCAAAGCTGAACCCTACACTAATTTGAGAATGAATTCATTAAACTCAATGGGTCCTGCTTCTGAGTAAATGTGCACACAATTACAGCTTCTCTGGGTTGGGCAGTGCCTCAAAACTCCATCATTCTTTTTGACTTTCCCAAACAGCCTTCATTAATCAAAGTTGGGCAACCGTGTGAAGAGGATCCCAGAAAAGCTTGTGAAAAGACAAAGAAAACGTTCAAAGGGAGTGACTTGCCTTTTGTTTCCAATGTTACCTAAGATGCAAAGCAGATAAAAGAGGATAAGCAAGTTATAGAAGCTCCAGCAATGAAGACCAGCTTCCTAAATAGAATCCAGAAGTAATCCCTGGATCTAATTACATGAAGAGAGCATTGGTCAATCAATCACAAGGTGGAATGGTCCAGGATGAGGCTTGGAGTGGCAATAGTTTGTCATTCCTGTATTTGATAGTCCTTGGTTTAGTCTATAGCGTTTCCTAGTAAAGGATTTCATGCTATCAAATAAAAATATACATTTTAATATGAATGTGATGGTTACCAGAAATGAAATATCTGTGTTGAACTCCATGGTGTCTACAATTAAAGGACCTCAAAGTAGAACACCATATTATAAAACAATAATCTATCACCTAAAACTGACAGAACTGGGTTGTGTTTCATGATAGCTGTAATTAAGGGATTTCAGGGTGGAATGACACATAAAGTGAAAGACACTCCTTCTCAAACTGACAGCTCTGTGTTCATTTCTATCTCCCTCTAGATGAGATCAACACATTCATCTTTTTTATGGCATTTGAATGTGGTAAAAGTAATTTCCCCACCTCTACTGTGAACCATTTGTTAGCAAGAACAGGATGGGGATGAATTGAATCAGGCCAGCGCTCCCTAATCTAATATTTGCAAGAAGTGAGGCCAAATGATCATCACCAAAGTTGAAATTCCATCACATTTGGGCAGAAGCATGTTGTAGAAGTTGAAAGTAGATGTTCCAAAAGAGACAGAAAAACTGCTGGTAGAAGAGAAGAGATAGCTCAGGCTTGAACTGTGGGGTCTTTGGTGCTCTCTGAGCTTGGTTATTTTCTTGCAGATGTTTCATTATTCACTGCTACCACTGATGATTTTACATAGTTGGGTAATGACACGTCTGCAAGGAATAACCACTTGCTCATAGAAAAACTAGTTCAGAGCTGTTGCAGCAGCCACCTCATCTTCCATCTCCTACTTAAGGTCTTCTGAAAACTTGGAGGCATCTCCCTGCTAGAGTTAAGAGGGGCTGTCACAAAGAAGCAGGGGGGGGTCCATCTATTCTCCAAAGCACCTGAAGGCAAAACAAGAAGCAATGAATGGAAACTAATCAAGGAGAGAAGCAACCTAGAACTAAGGAGAAATTTCCTGCCAGTTAGAACAATTAATCAATGAAATAACTTGCCTCCAAAAGTTGTGAATGCTCCAACTCTGGAGGTTTTTAAGAAGAGATTGGACAACCATTTGTTTGAAATGATATAGGGTTTCCTGCCTGAGCAGGGGGTTGGATTAGAAGACCTCCAAGATCCCTTCCAAATCTGTTATTCTATTTTATTCTAAAACTGGAGGCACCTATCATCTAAGCTCTTGAATACCCCTGAATTATACCTGCTTTGACATGTGCCATGGCATTCAGCAACACTGCCACAAATACCCCAGCATTCTCCAGGTGTGATGAAAGAATGTAGAGGGAATGGTTGTCAGCATCGTAGTAGAAATCTTTGGTAAGCCAAGTGGCCTCCTGATCTCCCGTGGAGTGCTGTTGAGGGATTGCTTCGGCCAATAGGAGTACCAATGCTGGCAAACAGAAGACTCTTCCCATCAGGTGTGCCACTGTGCAGCCAAAGCGATAAACCAGAAATTGTTGGGGTGATAAACTAGCTATGTTCGTGATGATCAATGTATTTTTGCTGGTCCCCAAAGAAAGATGGTTGTCATTTTCTCCATTTGCTCCTGAGATGACAATGATAGGGATTGGAATTAATTTAACTCATTTGTTTCTAAAACACTCCATTTACTAAGACTCCTGGGTTTTGGGACCTCCTAAAGCCATGGTGGCGAACCTATGGCACATGTGCCACAGGCGGCATGCGGAGCCGTCTCTGGTGGCACATGAGCCATTGCTGGGCCAAGCTGTTCCCTCCTCCTCTCTGCGCATGCGCAGTCAGGGAATAGGCAAGAGGCTATAAAAGGAGCAACTTTCTGCAGAAGCAGCATTTGCTGCAGACAGCTTGAGAGCGAGCACGAGTCGGAGCGGACAGCGAGCGAGTGAGTGAGCATGAGCTGACAGCTCGGTGGCCACGCCCACTCAGTGGCCATGCCCACCCGGCACCTGGCGATGCATAAGTGGGTTTTGGCTTGCAGTTTGGGCACTTGGTCTCTAAAAGGATCGCCACCACAGTCCTAAAGTAATCTTAGATACAGAGAGCTGTTCTCCCACATTTGTTGTAAAAAAAAGTCTTGCTGATTGAGAAGCTATTTTCAGAGGACCTAGTGAAAACCTGCTTCTTCACCTGCAGAAGGAAAAGAGCAGGGGTACTGCTGTGTTGCTTCTAAAAATGTTTGATTTTATATAGGAGGTTGGCAAGGAAAGAAATTGCCATTTAAGCCTCTGCTTGAAGTTCATTCACACAAGCCTGATGCTCCTGTGGAGCAGTGCTCCACACCGGTTACACAAAAAAGCCATCTTAGTTTTGTTTGAAGGCTTGAAGAGAAAATGGACTGTTTCATGTTCCATGGCGATGGCCACATAGATGTGGGACTCTTTTAAGCAGGTGGGAGATCTACCTTTTCTAAACATGCATTTGGGACAAACATAGAGGTTCTCTGCTACTACCCTCTGGAAATCAGAGGTACTTTGCTAATATTGGACGGGACTAAGCCAGACAAGAATGGAACAATCTCCATTCAGTCCTGGGCTTTTCTGGGTGACTGGTGGAATGTAATGACATCAGGAAGGGAAGGGATGCTCCACAATCAAATGAAAAACCCCTACCTTCATCTTTACACCTATGGGAGGAGGAGGAAGCACTTATTCCACTGTTTTTTAGCCAGAGCTGCTGCAGAAAGTGGGTGTCCTGGAGAGGATAAACAATTTTAAGAAATCACTGTCTCTTGGAAATGCTACCGGGGGGGGGGGGGGGGTTTCTTACAGGAACAGCTTCATTCTTACCACACATTGCTTCTCAGCTGCAGCCTGTTGACCTTTCTTCATGCTGGATTCCTTAGCATCATCATGTTTGTAGGCCTTTTCTTGTTTCATGGCTATTTTCTGATACTGGATTTTTTGCAGCAAAATGCCCAGGATTTTCATTAACTCAGTAGCCTCCTGCCACTCTGCGCCTAAGGCAAAATTCAACAAATTGACTGGATTGATTTGGATGGAAGACTCTACGGACTCAGAGAAACTGTGTTTTCTCATGTGAACTTTTCCTGGGAAATGAAAATGTTTTTAGTATGGTACAGCAGGGCTTTTTAACCCGTGGTACGCGTACCACCAGTGGTACGCGAGCACCTGGCTGGTGGTACACGTAAGACGGGTTGCACAGCACTGTAAAAAAAATGTAAAAAAATGTAAAAAAAAAGTGTAAAAGTGGATGAGGTGAAGCGGCAGTAGCGCCGCACAGGCTTGTGGCAAAGTCAGCTGGAATTCCACATTGCCTGGGTCCCACTGAGAGCCCAGGATCAAAGCGCGTAGCTCCAGCTGATTGGTGGCAGCCTTGGGGGTAGGAGGCAGCCTCACACAGTCTTCACTGGAGATTCTGCTGGAGCTGCACAATGCATTGCCTGGGACCATGGTGGCGAACACCTGCCGAAGCCAAGCAGGGTCAGGTTGCTGCCCTGCCCCCACCCAGATGTCCTTGCCTTCCTCAAGCGTTTTTTTTTACTAACCTGCATTTCAGCTGCATTCCCTTTCTCCATTTGCTTCTCAGCCTTCGCCATGTGTTTGTGAGACAAAAAAAAAAAGTTCCATGAGACTTTTTAACTTCTCGCGAGATCTCACGAGAAGTTAGAAAGTCTCATGGAACTTTTTTTTCTTTTTTACCGATAGTTCCACAAACACGTGGCGAAGGCTGAGAAGCAAATGGAGAAACGGAATGCGCCAACCTTACCCTGCATGGTGGCGGGAGGGTTAACGGCAGGCGCGGGAGGGCCCAGGAGGAGCTGCGCAAAGCAGGCAGAGGGGAGGCCGGGCAGATTGCGGGCACAGGTAGCGGTGGTGGCACGGCATGGAAGCCAAACACACGCACAAGTGGGACAGATTCTGAGTGCCTTCCGAGTGCCCCGCACGGGGCTTCCGAGCATCCCACGCACCCCGTCCTTCAGCCAAGGTTGCTAATGAAGCACAGGTGGCCCAAACAGCCCTGTGCTCTTGCATCCAAGCCCAACACACTGGCCCCTTTTTTCCTGGTTGTGGTTACAGTCAGAGATCAGGCCTCACACAGAGCCAGGCACGAGCGTCTTTTCCTTCCAACTGCAGCAAGAGGGCCTCCCAGAACAAGGAGGTCAGCGCCGGCCTGCAGAGGCACCCCTAGGGATACCCGCAGCCTCCCGCAGGCCGCACTGATAGTGACCAGAGTCCCACCCCTCACGAGAAGGCGGAGATGCAGCTGGCTGCTTTTCCCTGCTGGGAATGGAAGTGGGAAGTGTTCGACTTCAGGCACAGTTACTGAAGCTAAGGAACTACCTTCCTACCATACTTCCACGTTCTTC
Source organism: Protobothrops mucrosquamatus (assembly GCF_001527695.2). Lineage (NCBI taxonomy): Eukaryota > Metazoa > Chordata > Lepidosauria > Squamata > Viperidae > Protobothrops > Protobothrops mucrosquamatus. The sequence goes on along the minus strand of NW_015386631.1, from coordinate 328,102 downwards.
GCCTCTCTGCTTTGTTCCACTGGAGAAATCCCTGTCTTTGCAAGAGAGGCAGAAGTGATTGCCCTTTTGCAAGCAGGGAATCTTGTGGGTCTCCTCATGAGGAAGGAAACCTCAGATACGGGGCAAGCCAGGGAAAGTGTGTGTGTGTGTGTATGTGTGTGGGAAATCCCCAGCTGCAATTCCCGTGCATCCCGGCGAAGGATGCCAGTAATCCAGGGTGAGGCTGCGGGTAAAGAAGGGAGAGATTGCAGCCCAGCCCAGAGAAGGGGAAGGAAGAGCCGGTTGGAGAATGCGTCTTTCTCCCCCCATCCCCAGAGGGAGAAGCCCCCCTTGCCTGCCCGCCACCCTGGCAGCACCACCAAAAGCTGCCAACCACGCAACATGCCCGGCCACGGCAGGTCAAGAGGCAACTCCAGGCAAAGGAGGGGTGCGCACGGCCACCTTCAAGCATGCACTCTCCTCTGACTCTGCATGCACACATGCAGGGCCGAGATGTCACTGGTCCACTTCACTCCCGGCCTCTCGTGTGGTGAGAATGCTCCAGTGCCTGCCAAAACCATGCTGGCGTCTGGGCAGCATAGTGCAGGACAATGGGAGGGACAATGGAAAGGAGGAAGGGACAAAGAGGGAGGGAAGGAAGGAAGAAAGAAAGGAAAGAAGAAAGGAAGGGACAATAGGAGAGAGGGAGGGAAGGAAGGCACCCACCCCAGTCCAACCCCTGTCCACCAAAGACCCACAGATTTCCCCCCCACACACAGGCACCTCGCAACCTGAGTGATGAGCTGGCCATACATCCCCAGCCATTGACTTCGCTTGTCAAAAAGTTGCAAGTTGATCACATAACCCTGGGACACTGAATGACATAAGTATGAATCAGTTGCCAAGCATCCGAATGTAAATCACATGACCCTGGGGATGCTGCAACAGTCATAAATGTGAAAAATGGTCATAAGTCACTTTTTTCATTGTCGTTGTAACTTTGAACAGTCACTAAGCAAATTGTAAGTCGATGACTACCTGTACTTTATCATTTTTTTTCTTTTTTGGGTCATGTTTTTGACACCTTGCTGGGCGACTGGTGGTACTCGGATATTGCCTTATCCTAAAAGTGGTACAATGGGTGAAAAGGTTGAAAAACCCTGTGGTACAGTCCTTTCCAAGGATAATAGCTACATCATAGAGAGGTTTCACCAATGGAAATGGACAATGTGGCTTAAAAAAACTGCTTTACTTCCTCCTTCCATCCCATTATAGGCAGATTTTAAATGGAATTAATTGTCTGGGCCAGACTGGAAAACCTAGAGATCTTTGTAATATTAATTAGCTAAATTACCCACCTGAGTAGCCCATTGCTTTCAAGACCCCTGACAATTTAGTTGGAGAATTCTCACTCTGTTGGGTCCCCTTATATGAAATGTCTTCTTCAGAACCCTTCGGTTTGTTCAAATCCACTTCCTGTATCATATCCTAATATCAGAAAACAATATTTTGCAACCCATACAAAGAACAATGATAAGATTATGCATGTATGTGTATTACTGTAACACTACCTTACATCCTGGAGTTTGACCTTCTTCACCAACTGCTTTAGTTCCCTGGTAAAAGTCCCCCTTTTGTCAAACTAAGGAGTGTGATGTTGCATTTTATTGAAATTACTTGCTTGTCTAGTTATCAGGTGTGGGACACCTAATAGACAGAATCTTGCCAGACTAAAGCACACTCTGCATAAATCTCTGATAAATACTGTCAAGAATTAGGGAGGATCCTTTCTGTGTTTCTTCCTGCATAGCAACGATTCAAAGCTGATGTGTCTCTACTTCTTCTTCCCGAAACTCAGCCGTGGATTCCACCACATCATGACCATCCACAGCAAAAGGGGGAAGGAAGTAACATCACCAGCATCATAACATCACTGTGCAAATAATGGCACTTCCATAATCATCATTGGTAGTATCTGTATGATGAAGTCATGACCCACACGGCATCACTATGGCTTGCACTAGATGCTTATGCTTAGCCTGCCATTGCAACTTTTCTTAATTCTGACCTTTCCTGATGTTTTGGGATAACAGTTTCCCCCCCCCCCCACCAGATCTTGTGGGAAAGAGCGTCTGCTTCCTGCTTCAAAATACTGACCCAAAGATTTTGAATTTTCTGACTGATTCCTCGATAAAATACTGAGACTTCAGCCCGGTGTTTCGCAAGCTGTGATGCAAGATGCAAGTTCTGATCTTCTAGTTTGTCATACAAGGTGCGAACGCTGAAGTCTTCCAGATTTTTCATTGCAAACTGATTATCACCTGAAAGAAACACATTTGATACTGGCTTTCTTAGCACCTTCAAGACCAGAACACAACATGAAGAAACGGTTAAATGAAGGAGGCAAGCTTCCAGATCCTCTCACAAATCATAGGTGGTCTCAGTTGAATTGTCCTTCCCCCCTTCCCTGTTCCACAGATTGAGGTTCTTGTGGTACAAAACTTGGATATTTACTTATCAAATTTACATGCTGTCTATCTTCCTATCCAAAGCGATATATCTGGGAATCAGATTTTGAACGTAGAATATCAGGAAGATGGCACAGGGAGCTAGAGTCAACGTTTAGATGGACATTCCACAAAACTTAGATCACGTGCATCAAAATCTGATCTAGCTTTGCATCCAGAAAGCCACAACAGAGGTTGAAGACTGTGGAAATTATGAACCATCAGTGATTATCAGATGGTATGAAATGTTTTCAACATAGCCAGCTCTTCAGCTTATATTCATTTCTATGGAACAGGTTCATAGTAAACATTTGCTTCTTATTGCTGCCATTTATAAGAGCAATCGTAATTTGAGTAAAAATTGGCATAATCTGGAAGGACAAGGATTTCCATGGCCAGCCTATTCTCAGAACTTGCCACACTTCAAAGTCATCTACACAGTTCCAAGGTACTCTTGAGGCCCTTGATAGGGGATTTAAAATGTAAGGTAGAGATTGCTCCTGAGATCTGAGGGAGAAGTGGACAAATAGAATCGGCAGGATGATTAGGTCATGAAAAACGTTCCTCTCTTAATGAAGAAGCGAATATTTTAAGCAAAGGTTTTTCCTGAGAGTGGAAATGCTTCCACCTGCTGGATGAAGCTTTCTTTCACCACTACTGGAAACATGTTGACTTGAAGATCTCACAGAGCTTTACAAACAGTCCTCACCTTACCACCATTCATTTAATGACCATTCAAAGTTACGATGGTGCTGAAACAATGATTTATGGCTGGTCCTCGCACTTATGTTGCAGCATCCCCATGGTCAAGTGATCAAAATTCACGCTCGGGAAACCGGCATGTATTTATGATGGTTGCAACATCCTGGAGTCACGTGATCTCCATTTACAACCTTGCTAGGGGGCTTTTGAGAAGCAAAGTCAAGGAGAGATGCTGGTTACGCTTAACGACTATGGCAAAAATACTCATAAAATCAGAAATTCATGGCAGAAATGGATAGATTGACTTTAGAGATTAGAGAGAAAGAAGACTCAGTTTACTTTAGAACATAAGATAACTTTTATCAATGGTTAGAAAAACGAATTAGAGAGAAAGGAATGTGATATGTAATTCTGAATACATATTAGTAAGAAGGATGTTATGGATTGATTAATTAATACTGCTTATGATAACTAATCATATTTACTATTATATTAATTATTGTTATTTAAATATATGTACCCAGAAAATATTCTGTTTGCTAAATATTGAAAATGTTACTGGAGGATAACCCCAATCCTGACCCCAACCCTGCCCTAATCCCAACCCTGACCCCAACCCCGCCCTAATCCCAACCCTAATCCTGACCCCATTTTATCCCTAATCCTAATAAAACCTTTAAAAAAAAAAAGAAATTCATTAGAATGAGTTTCTGCCTGGCAGGAAGGAATTCCAACCGCCTATGGGACATCTGAAAGCACTGAAACCTGTCTCAAAGTCATATTAATAATATGTAATCTTACTATATGGAAATAAGAGCTGAACAGTGGAAATGAATGCTCCACACCCTTCTTACTACTTAGAGACTAAGCAACATCGTAAAAGTAAATTCCTGCCCCCAGTTATGCAACAGACTGAAGAGCTGATGCAAAGCGCTTTGATACAAATCATGTACAGAGCGATCGGAATGAAATATTGGCATTTTACCAATTGTAATTTGTTTTGGGAATTTTAAGGTAAAACTAGATATACAAGTTTACCTGCATGAGATGCCTTTCTCTGTGTGTATGCGCATGAGCACACGTACACACAAGCTGAATGACACGTTGAACAGCACAACCAAATAGCCAGCATGTGAACATCTGCTCAGTGTATGGACTAGACCCGCCTAGGTCCAGATAAGAGATCCCACTGAAGGTTGTGGAGAATAAGGGGGCTAAGATCCTGTGGGTCTCTCAGATCCAGACGGACAAGCAGGTACTGGCCAATCAACCAGGTAGTAGTTAAGGTAGTAGGCAAGGATCAGAAGACAGCAGTGGTGATAGATATAGTGGTACCAAGGGACAGCAACATCAGGAAGGAGTATGAGAAGCTGGAGAAGTATCAGGGCCTGAAGGAGGAATTGGAGAGGTTGTGGAAAGTCAAGGCCAAAGTGGTCTTAGTGGTAATAAGAGCACTTGGGGCTATGACTCCTAAGCTGGGAGAGGGGCTCCAATAGATCCCAGGAATTACATCAGAGCTCTGTCCAGAAGAATGCAGTGCTAGGAACAGCTAAGATACTGAACAGAATCCTCAGACTCCCAAGCTTATGATAGAGGACCCAATTTTGAAGGAGACTCTGACGCCCCATAAGGGTGAGAAGGGAATATCTCTCTCTCTCTCTGTCTCTCTCTGTCTCTCTCTGTCTCTCTCTGTCTCTCTCTCTCTCTCTCTCTCTCTCTCTCTCTCTCTCTCTCTCTCACACACACACACACACACACACACACACATCTATCAATCATCTATCATGTACCTGTTTCATGTTTCATGTATCATCTACCAATCATCTATCATCTACATGTTTCATCTATCAATCATCTATCATCTATCATCTACATGTTTCATGTATCATCCATCATCTATCAATCGTTAAGTAAATAAATAGAGGAAGAAAGGAAAGGATTTCCAAGTGCAGGCAGAGAGCTGCCTCTCTCCCTCCCCCCCCTTTAGAAAGTTGATTGGAGAAGGTGACAGACTTTCTTCAGTCATTTTGGAAAACCAATGTTGGAACACAGCTTTTTTTTTTTTTTTTAAGACCAGGATCCATTGCTCATGCCCGAACTGGAGAAAAACACATTTCAATCAACAGCATTAGGCTGTCCCCAGAGGATGAAGAAAGAGGTAACTTTCACCACCTATTTGTGAGAACACCAGTCCTCAAGTGAGATGCTTACATAATCCAGGAAAGTTTTCTTCTCTGACATCCAGTTCTTCTCCAAAGCTTTGAGGTCCAAGGGCTGTGCGGAACTGGAGGCTGAATGACAGATGAGAGACAATGAGGTAGAGGTGGGAAACATACATCTAAGCTTAAGAGTGGCACACGCAGTCACAGTCTAAGAAGCTAACCCCACTGAAAAAAACATAATGTTTGGCAATGGGCGACATACATATGGTGTAAAATCTATGATGGCTCTTTCATAGACACTAGACCTTGTTTTCTCCACTCACCTCTCTTTAATAAGCACGTACTCTGGTGGGATGTGATACTCTCCTAAACTCCTCCATCGGGACTTCCACATCTTCATTGGGTTAGGAGGGCAGCTGGGGGGCCTCAGTAGGAAAAAGAGGGCAGTCAACACCACGGCCAGGAAGCCCAAGATGAAAAGGACAACTGAAAAGGGCAGAAGAAATATGGACCTGATTGAGGGAAGGAGAGTCAGCTGCTCAGAATTTTGCAAGGCTGATTGTGAAGCACCCCCTTCTTATACACCCATGAATCATGGAGATATCAGCCTGTGGTGGGGAATCAGGAGGCCTTATATGCCTAATAGAAATAGAGAGGACAATACAGGCCAGTGCAAGGTTAATAACTCAGCCATTCCTACTTAGGATAATGTCTTTCATAATAAGCCAAACACAGCATAGACTCCATAAAATTTTTCTCATGTACCTCACAGGGCTGAACTTACCTGCAATAGTTGCCCAATCGGGGGCAATATTCACCACTGGGTGCTTCAAGACTCCATGCCGCGCCAGCTGGTATGGAGAGGAAGGCTGGAAGGAAGCTGTGTGGGGATTACATCCTAAACTTTGCTCATTCACTACCACAATCAGCATCCGGCTTTCAACACCATTGTCCCGAAACACATAGGTCCCAGGTTCTAGAAAAACATGGCTGAACCTGAAATGGGGAAAAAAGGGCATTTGGCTATGCTGGGTCAGGCTCAAAACCAAGGATGGCACCTGGTGATTCTTCCAAATCTGAGTTCTTTATTGTTTTCATACCGATAGACAAAACCTTGCCAGTCTGAGGACTCTACTACTTGCATCTACAATAGGCTCTGAGAGCTGTCAAGGAGGTGCTGTCTTCACTTTCTTTCTCTCACACATAGTATCAGGACTGAGTTCTCTCACACATAGTATCAGGACTGCCCCTTGCTCCTCTGGAATGCACCCCCTCCTATCTGGGGATCCACCTCCTCACTACTCAGGATCCACTCCTCAGCTCATGTGTGGACTTCACCTCCCAGAATTCTTCAGCCACCGTGTGTGGACTTCAATTCCCACAATTCCTCGGTAATTCTTCCAAGCTGAGGTCTCTGTTGTTTCACACTTATAGACAAAATCTTGTCAGACCGAGGACTCTACTATCTGCATTTACAAAAGAGTCTGAGAACTATCAGGGTGTTCTGTTCTGAGCGTTGGTAAGGCATTGAGATGAGGCAGGAGTAACAACAGTTGCTTCTTTATTCAATCTTCAACAGAACAACACAAAATGGTGCGGATCCCTTTTATACCCTTCTGCAGGGAGCAGCATCAACCAATAAATGCAACGTATTTTCCCTGCCTTGCGCATGCGCAATAGGCTGGAGACAGCCTGTCTGGCCAGGGCAGCCTCGTGGTCTGCCCAGGACTCTCTGCAGCTTCCTGCACCTGCTCTGTCAATCACAGCCCAGGACATAACACAGGGAGGGTCTGTCTTCATCCTCTTTCTCTCACACATAGTATCAGGGCTGAATTGCCTCTTACTCCTCTAGAATGCAGCCTCTCCCTTCTGGGAATCCAACTGCCCACTACATTCATTCACAGGCTGCAAGAGAGGGGAACCAGAAATGTTCCAGGTGATACAGAATTATAGTTACTATCTTGAGGAGCCCTGGGTGCTCTCTGAACTTACTTTTTTTTCCTTACAGACATTTCATTACCCAAAGTAGGTAACATCATCTGTGCTAGTGCAGTGCAGTGCTAGCACTCATGATATTACCTAGTTTTGGGGTAATGAAACGTCTGCAAGAAAACAAGCAAGCTCAGAGAGCACCAAGGGCCCCTCATGACAACTCTGAGCTACAAATATTCTCCTTTATAAGTTACTATCTTGCTTCACCATTGAGTATGCCTGCTGCAACTGTTGGCGTGTGGCGACATCTGGAGGGCAGTTGCAGAATTTTAAATATTATACCAGCAATGAACATAGGCAGAAAACATGGTAGAGAAATAACCTCAGTGAGAAAGGGAGGAAGAAGCAGTGAGGTTACATGAGTGAGGAGAGAGAAAAAGGAATAATAATGTCGGCAAGGAATACCATTTGCCTGCAAGCAAGAACAGGCGCAGTAACAGAAAATGAAGAAGCCAGAATGCTCTGGGACTTAGAATTCAAATAGAGAGGCCCCTACCACATAACATGCTAAACTTAACAACTGTCAATAAGAAAAATAAACTCTGAATAACAGAAGTGGCAATACACGGAGAGAGCAGAACAGAACCGGAGAAGATAACAGAATATAAAGACTTGCAGAAAGAAGTAGAACTACTGTGGCAAAAGAAAGCAAATTGCCTCTGAACGTACCTGGAAATGTTGAGCTGGGTCTCTCGGATGAGGTGATCCAGCCTTCTGAATGCACCAAAATCCCAGTGAGGATTGCTATTGTAAAGGTGTCCCTTCTGGTAGACAGGGTAGTGGCTAGAAGCCCGATCTGGTAAGAATTGGCAGACAGTGACTGCTCTGTCTTGATGCCCTGGGAATGTAGACTTTCCCCACTGGAAAATAAAGTATCTTTCCTGCCTTCTGGGATCAAATCTTCCAGAGTGTTTTGAAACCTCCTCTCTCCTTAAGTGCTGTGGGTATGATAGGCAACTGGGAGAGAGTCCTCTAATACAGAGGTCCCCAACTTTTTGGGCACCAGGGACTGGTTACGTGGAGAGAAGTTTTCCCACGGACCGGAGAGTGTGTGGTTTTGTGTGCTGCCTGCATCCCACGGATGGGTCTTTGCTTGTTTGTGCGGCCCAGTTGCTGGCATGCCATAAACTGGTGCCAGTCCACGGACTGGGGGTTGGGGACCCCTGCTCTAATAGGCTCCCCCCTCCCAAGCACCGAAGGAGTTCAAATCAAATCCTCATTACAATCATAGACCTGCATAGGAAGGGGTAGAATGCAAATAGTCATTTTAAGAACTAAAAAGAATGTAAAATATGCACAGTTAAAAAAAACACCTAAAAATATAAAAACAAAAACCTGAAGGATTTTCTTCCCTTCATTTTCTTCATTTAATGGACACCTGAGAGAGAACTCAGGGCAGCTTCATTAAACATTTTACCCAATTTTCTTGATGAAATACATGCAAAGAAATATGAGGAAATACATGCCAAAATACTACGCTCCATCCTGGTGCATTCCCCCCACCCCTTGAAACAAAAATTCAAAAGCAAGTTCTTTTTTTTCAAAACTCAGAGCTGGTAGAGATGGGGAGAAAAGGAAATTTTCTACACAGCATGAGTTAATATTTTTTTCTGCATGGCCCAAGAAATCTTTTCTGCTGACAGTCATTTAACATTTAGAGTTGGCTCAACACTAATGATTTCCCCCATCAGCCCTGGATTAAGAGAAATTGCTGTTCATATTTCCCAAATTTATTGAGCCAACATGTCCGTATCAAGGCAAAAAAATTGACTTCAGGTGCCAGGACTTACTGGAGGGATTAATGCCGAGCTGGAAAAGGATAGCATCTCCCACTACCAAACACGCGACAGGATTTGGGATGGTAGGCAAATGTTGGCGTGATGCATCCCGCCGGTATCTTGGTTGTGAATCTCCTGGACCAGTAAAGTTGATAAAAATATGAAAGTTAATTCACTTCCTTGCTTCATTTAAAAAAAAAAACTGGGGGAAAGGGAATCATTATAGGCTAGCTAGGAACTTCTCATCAATGACTTATTCTCCAAAGCCCCAGAGGGCAGGACAAGAAGTAATGGGTGGAAGACAGATCCAATATAGAAGTCAGGAGGAATTTTCTAACAGTGAGAACAATTAATCAATGGAATAGCTTGTCTCCCAGAGTTGTGGGTGATTCATCAATGGAGGTTTTGAACAATAGACTGGACACCCATTTGACTAAGATAGTATAAGGTCTCCTGCCTTGAGCAGGGGGTTGGACTAGAAGACTTCCGAGCAACTTTCCAGCCCTATGACTCTATGATATATGTTATAAAATCATAACGCTTGCCTGAAATATTATAGGTTCTCCTTCTTGAGCATGGGGCTGGACTAGAAGACCTCAAAGGTCCCTTCCAGCTCTATTCTATTCTATTCTATTCTATTCTATTCTATTCTATTCTATTCTATTCTATTCTATTCTATCCCATCCCATCCCATCCCATCCCATCCCATCCCATCCCATCCCATCCCATCCCATCCCATCCCATCCCATCCCATTCTATTCTTTCTGTATCCTATCTTATCCTGTCCTATCCTATCCTATCCTATCCTATCCTATCCTATCCTATCCTATCCTATCCTGTCCTGTCCTGTCCTGTCCTGTCCTATCAACAGATAGCAGTCAATGTCCTTGGAGAAATGAAACCAGAAGTTAATGATTTCTTCATATGGTCATTCAGTTGAATCCATTATCAAACATAACCTCTTTGTGCATCCATTGGTCTCTATAGGATCTTGGGGTTTACACAAATAAATCACTTTGGCACTCCTGTTGTGATGTGATGGTAAGAGTCAGTGTGGTGGAGTAGACAAGGTTTTGGATAAGGATTGGATAGAACCAAATCCTAATCTACCTTCAGCTACAAGAAGTTGCTGGAGGATTTAGGATCTTATCTCTAAGCCTGTTCTATCTCAGAGGGTTCTTCTTGTGGGGGATGAAATTGAGCAAAAGCCTCCTGTAAGCTGCCTTGAGCTCCTAGAGGAAAAAAAAACAGGATATAGATCTAGCCAATAAAATAATGTGTAACCTGGCTGTAAATCTGACATTAAACCCATAGAGACTTTTATCAGGAGAAAAGCAGTGGAAGCATGCCCCACTCGTAGGTAAATGGGTTTTAATTTTGCACAAGATTAATTTCATCCTGAATTTAACAAGGGGGGTGGTGGCATCTGTCCAAAGAGGAGAACTGGATTCTAATGCCTCAAATAACAGAATAAGGAAGAGAAGCTGAGCCTTTTTTTCTTTTTTCTTTTTTTGATGAAGAGCCAATGCTTTAAAATAAAATAGCTTGGATGAGAAAAGCAAAAGGCACTCTAACGTGAAGGCATAACTGCTTTGAAACAAGGAGATTAAATTTTTTTTAAAAAATAAAATGAAATAGAAAATAGGAGACCGTTAAATACATCTTGAAGTTCTATTCTAGTTATTCTGTTTCTACTCCCCCTAAAAGTTTAGAAGAATTTCTTCTTCTTTTTTGCATTTGAATGCCTTTGAGTCCTTCCTGACTCCTGGGGAGTGCTTTGTCTTTCTTGGCAAAGTTTTTTCAGAAGTGGTTTGCCCTTTTCTTCCTCCTAGGGTCAAGAGAAAGAGTGACTGGCTCAAAGTCACCCAACCTTCATGCCTTAGACAGGACTAGAATTCACCATCTCCTAGTAATTGGCCCAAAGTCACCCAGTCAGTTTTCATGCCTGAGGAAGGACCAGAACTCACAGTTTTCTAGTAATTGGCCCAAAGTCATTCAGTTGGCTTTTATCCCTAAAATGGGATTAGAATTCACAATCTCCTGGTTTCTAATGTGGTGCCTTCACCACTACACCAAACTGGCTCATGTTGTTGGGACTTCGATACCTACTACCTACTAGCTTAACCCAAGACGGCCATCATTTAGGGTGGAGGGAAGGGATTCCAGCAAAGTTTAGGTGAGCTGCAGATCCCTCCATCACTGACTAAATCTCACATCTTACCTGATAGGTAAACATCAATCATGTCTGGGTTGGTAGGAAGGAAGCCTAAAACACCCCTGGGGCCAAAGACAGTTAAATGGACCTTCTGGATTTCTGGAATGTGATGATCTGGTCCAAGAATATTTGATATCTCCTGTAAAGCAGAGAACAACCAAGTGGGGGAAGGAGAACAGGAAATATAAAGTGCCTTCCATGAGTCTCCACCATGCTGGTTTGGAAAGAGAAAGCAGGAGCACATTTCTCTTGGATGGTATAAGGAGTACTGCTTATAATGTCTAAAGCAATCCCCATGGTTTCTCTGTAACCTTATATGAAACTATTATTGTTGAGTTAGGGTGAAAGTTCCTAACAGTGAGGGCAATTAACCAGTAGAACAGCTTGCCCTCAGAAATCGTGGGTGCTCCATCATTGGAGGTCTTTAAGAAGAAACTGGACAGTCACCTGTCTGAGATGGTATAGGTCAGGGGTCTTCAAACTTGGCCCTTTTATGACCTGTAGACTTCGACTCCCAGAATTCATCAGCCAGGCATGCTGGCCGAGGAATTCTGGGATTCAAAGTCTACAAGTCATAAAAGGGCCAAGTTTGAAAACCCCTGGTATAGGTTCTCCCGCTTGGGGGGGAGGCTGGACTAGAAGACCTCCAAAGTCCCTTCCAGCTCTATTCTATTCTTTCAATGTTGCTCCCTCCTGTACAGAAAAGCTTAGATGCAAAGGACACCATCTTAGAAAGCATGCACCCTCATCCAGGGCATAATTCTGACATCCCCTACTTACTCGTTCCTCAGTCCCCTTGATGGTGAGGAGAAGCTCTCTTTCTGGGCCAAACCTGAGGGAAAGTCTAGGGGATCTCAGCAAGCAGAGTTGATCGCAGAGCTCTTCCGCGGAGATGTACTGCTCACAGTGGCATCTTAGAGACCAAGAAAAGCAAAGGACCTCAGAGAGTTTCCATCAGGGAGGATGCAGGATTTTTAAATGTTGTTTTCTAGAGCAATATCTGGGGCTGAGAAGTGGGAAACCCTAGATCAACACAGACACTGTCGAAGCTACAAGATCGGAATTCTCTAAGGCAGCCTTCCAACTTGCCTTTTCTGGATTTGTTAGTCTGTAACTGGCCAAGAATTCTTTATGTCCAACCCATGTGGAAGACACCAGACTACAGAAAATGGCTCTTCAGAGATGCTTGTCAAGTTCTGTTTCCTTCTCCGTTGACCACCAGACATATCCCACAAAAAGAAATCTAATTACATAAATTAAGGTGTGGAGGAGATGATCTAGAATAGATTTAACCTCTGGGGGCAGTGGGAGTTCATTTCACCAACACTTAGGAATGTTTTCTGGAAAGAGGCAGCTTACATGCCAAGCTCAGCGTGAAGTTCTCCATTCCCTGGATTACAAATTAGGGAGCAATTGTATAGTTCAGGGATGACACACTCGCGTGTGGATGCCAGACGGATCTGCCCTGGAGCACAGCGCTCTTCTATCTGTGAGGAGGAGGAGGAGGAGGGGGAAAGGAGAAGAGAAAGATGGAGAAGGAGAAGGAAAAGAGAGAAGAGAAGAAGGAGAAAGAGAAGAGAAAAAAAATAAGAAGCAGGTCCACCACCCCTCCCACAGAATAGAGTTACCAATCTTCACACTTCACCTGTAGTTGGCAATCTTGGTCACTGTTGCTATCTGAGTTTTTTTTCCCTCTTTCATCATAGTAAAGGTATCCTGCTTGACAGATGCAAGAGTCATCTGATTCCTGAAAACTCCGGTGCAAACCAAAACAGGTGCAATTAGTCGCACCTAGAGAAAGCAACAGGTGACAGCTTTGTGAAGCAGATCAGACAGGAAGCATGACCAGATGAGCTACTTCAACTTTATTGTAAAGTTACATTAACAGAATCTTGTTAAGTCTGAAAGTACATTTCCCCTCCCCCCATCTCCTATACCACGGGTGTCAAACTCGCCGCAACATGTGATGTGTTGCAATGTATCGTAACTTTTTTTTGCAATACCAGAGCTGGGGATGGCGCAGCCTTTGTATGATGCAACCGGCCCACAGCCTTTGTATGATGCAACCGGCCCCCTGCCCTATACAGTCCAAGAAACTAGGTAAGGTCCCTCTTGAGCTAGTAGCCCTGCCCACTTTTCTTCTGCAGGCTAAGTTGCCTTTTATCTGATTCTTCCTTTGGATGCTTTCCTTCTACCTGTCTCACAAAGTAATTCCCACACACCTTTACAACAGGTAAGACTTTAGAGGTAAGAAGTGGAAACCTTTGTTTCTTTTGTATCTAAAAAGGAAAGGATGCTTTCTTTCTACTTGTCTCACAAGGTCAATCCCACATACTATTACAATAGGTAAGATTGTAGAGATAACAAGTGGAAACCTTTGTTTCTTATGTACCTAAAAAGGGTATCATACTTTCTCCAACAGAGAAAGGCCTTCAGAATCCTTTCTGAAAACAGCTCCAAATGGCTCATTATTATCAAGAGAGACGCCTTACTGTCAGCATCTTCATAACAAAAAAGAGCAATCTGGAACTGCAGAATGGCCAGTCCCTCCCTATTTACATCATCTCCCTTATTATAGTTGTCAACCGATGATCCCAAAATAGTTCAGAGGCCACAGTATTCACCTTCTCTTGATGTTGAAGAGCTCCCACATGGAAAACAGCCAGTTTGGGCAGGAATGTGATTGAAAAATCCAGCAGGGCACAGGTTGCATTCCTTTAGGTACTTTGCAAGGCTGCTGTTCCCATAGGTGCCTGGGGGGCAAGGGAAAGGAGAAGAGATCTTGGGAGGACAAAAGTATCCTTGTGGACACGGATGCTGGAGGAAACTTGCAGTGCCTGATTGAGGAAGCCGAGAAAAATGTATTTATGAGATTCAGACAATATAGTTGTCTAGGTTGCCTAGCCTGGAGCTCTGCAGCCACCTACTCTCTCCTAAATTTTCCATGTCTTGAAGTTTGAATTGTGATAAAAGGGCAATTGATTAAAAACTTGGGGAGTGATTACTTACTAGGGGACTGGAGTCTGTGGTTGAAATGGCTCCTTCCAGCACTGACAATCAGGCGTATGCAAATGTTAGATGCAGAGATTTGAATGTGATGTGATCAAATGACCAAATCAAATTCACTGTCTAAAGCAAATGGACTGTCCCTGATTCACATCAATGATTGGACTGAATTTATACTCTTTCTCCCTCAAATGGAACTGACCATCTGAATGAAATCAACACAGAGTGTCAGATTTGGAAGTCTGAACTGAACTGATGATTTGGTTCCAATTAATGTGCAATTTTTTTACACTGAATCCACGCAGATCAGATCAAACCAGATGGTCAATATGATCGGTAGTTCCTATTAACTGTACTCTAATGCCATTTTTACTCCATTGACATACAAATCAAAGAAAAGCCATGTACATTTTGACCCAGCTACTTTGATGATACTCAAAGGCCAAGATTGCTCTCCATCCTGCCCATCCCCCATTTCCATCTCACCCTTCTGCAACATCCTTTTATAACATTCCTGTTTGCATGTCCCTCTTTCTGATGGGAAGAAAAGGGTCAGAGTTACACATGACAATTCTCAAAACAGTGAAGAGATGGGTTCCTTCCTTCCTTCCTTCCTAAATTAGAGGAACATCTAACAAGCTCTTGGATTGTCATTTCTTGAATTAACTGCTTGAAGAAGAGACCTCATTGAGGGATGTCTCACAAAATCACCTGGAGGACAGCTGAATCCAGCTGGGCAGGGCAAACACAGTGGGTGGGTATCCAGATTTTTCTTGTAAGTCCCTGCATCACAGGCCTTGCAACATTTCTCTGAGGAGTCCCTGAGACCAGACACATTCAGGGCTATATAACCAGCTTGGCACAGCTGTGGTTGGGCACTGCCAGGAGGGCAGTAGTAGGGATAGACACACCTGAACCAAAGAGAGAAGTTGGGTGAGTGTCCTATTCACCGTCATCCAACAGCTGATAAAGATTTTCCCTACCTTCAATCTGCAGCATTATATAAGTTGCCTCTGCTAAAAGCTGGAGGAGAAACTTGGATTTCTCATTCAACACACACTCACACACACACACTCACACACACTTTCTTCTGAAAGAAGCAGAATAATATCAAATTCATTTGACCCACTCAGATCAGCATATTGTATGGAGCTAATGTATTTTTAAACAAAGGGCAATATAATACAAATATAATTTATTGTTCCAATTTCCTCAGATTCATACGGGCAGTTTTACTCAACCGGGAGAATTTCAAAAACAGAGATGGAAGAATATTATAGCCTTGCCACCTTTCTTACCCATATAGGTTTTCAGGTGGCATAAGGAGAATTAAACACTGTTCAAAGCTGGGACCTTTCAGAACTGTAATGAACTATTCACCATTTGAGTAATGTACTCACAGCTGGCCAAGAATCTTGTATATTGATGAACCATCAGGGCAATAATAACCTGCTGGACACAGAGGTGGGATTCCTGTATGGGGCCCACACAAAGAGCCAGGACGGCATTTGGAAGGATGAGATGAACCTGGAAAGATGACCAAATGCTTGAGATAAGGCAGAATCCCAATCTGGAATTTGCTGTGCAGGAATCACAGCAAATATGAATGTCCTAACATTGTCTCAAACCAGGCAATTCTGAATGATTTGTGCCACACTAGTTGATTTTAATGGAAGTATTTATCCCATGGATAGTCATCAAAATACTCAAGGGATCGTACTATAATTTCAGTGCTGCCTTCTCAAACCAACACTCTCAAGATTCCATCTGCCTTTCCTTACATTTATGATTACTACTGGGACTGTTTGTCATTGAAACACAATTAAATAAAGCAATAAGCGTCACTGAAGTGGTCACAGAGCTAAGATAGATACCTCCAGTGTTGGTCGCAAAAATTCTAGCCATTCATCTCTTGGTGTCCATGGTTAAAATAAAAATAGAATTTGCTGGGTTTGGGCAATAGGACAGGCAGCAGTAGATTTATCATTCTTAAAGGAAAAAATCACTCAACTTTATATGCTGTGTCTTCTCCCAGAAAGTCGTCTTTGAAGAACCTCTAGTTGAGGTTATGGCGACTTGAGCCACTCCAGATGTAACTGAAGAGCCATTGTGAAGATTCCTCACCATTCGCCATGTTTTCTAGGGATGTTGGCATTAAATGTAAGCAACTAACCTAGTGGACATTCATAGCCTGCTTCACAAGATAGTCCAAGAATGTTTGGCACTCCTGACTTCTCTGGATCTGGACAGAAAAATCCAGGTGGGCAGGGCAAGCAGTCTTCCAAAGATGTAGCTCCAGGCTGAGTCCTATAGGAACCAGATGGGCAAAGAAAAGCTTCTTTTCTGCTTGGGCACCAATGTCCTGGGGCACAAGGGTACTCTCTGAGGACAGTGGTTCCTGTAAGATAGAAGACAAATTAAAAGATGAGTCAGGCACTTATTATCATGTTTGGTGGACTTGTGACAAAGTAAAGAGTTATTGGGAAAAGATACATGCCTAGCTAGAAAAGAAGTTGGGAGAACATGTAGATTTTAAACCTGAACTTTTTTTATTAGGGATAATGGCAGAAAAGATTAACAAACAAAGCATATATTTGATTTTGCATGTCACAACAGCGGCAAGAATTATATTTGCGCAATACTGGAAAAATGAAGGAATACCATCAGATGAAGAAATAATTAAAAAAAATACTAGAATATGCAGGTATGGATAGACTGACTATGAGACTGAAAGAAAAAAAAGAAATGGAATATTATCAAACTTGGGACTTATTTTATCGATGGCTAGAGGAAAGAATTAGGATTAGGAATTAAATATGTATTAGCAAACATAAACTCAGCACGTTTGTTTAAAAATATTACTGAATGTATGGGGAAAAAAACCAATAAAAACTTTTACAAAATAATAATAATAAAAGATGAGAGACAGGAGACTGGAGTCCCCAAAGAGAAAGAAGCAATCTTTTCTTCAAACTTTGCACCAACAATTTGCCCAGAGAAAAATAAGAAGTCTTGAGGGTTAGGGTTTCAAAACCCCAGATTTTCAACAACATGGACCTTAAATGTTTCTCAATTAATTCTCATGGAGGACAGAATATCAGGGTGAAGAGTTTTGGTTTTAGCTTTCTACATGTTACTGACTACAGTTATAACTTTTGTATAACTACAATGATAGCATCTATTCTATTGCGATTCTATGGCTCCATATTATGGTGATTTTATAATGGATTTACCTTAATTTAATATTTTATCTGATCGATTATACTGTCTATATTTTTGTATATATACATTTGCTGAAGCTCTACTTAAACTTATATTTGTGTTTGCATGCGTAATGTGTTTGATTAGTGTTGTATATCAGTGGTTGCATGACCTCTGTAGATGCCATATGCTAAACAAGCAAAGCACACTTCCCAGAAGCACAAGTCACCGTGGGTGGGAAAGAAATGGTGAAGATTTCAGAGTTTGAATTTGGTAGTGTTATCATTCCTGCTGCAAGACAACAGAGAATGGCAGCTATCAAAAGAATCACCAGTCTTGCAAAGTGAGAATATTATTATATCTATGAAGTCAAAATAATCAGATAATTGATGCTGGCTGAGAACTTCACAAGCTCCTGTGGCTTTCTTCACATGAACATGATTTTGACAAATTGAGTTTGCAGCTAGTGATAAAATTGGCAGCTCACCTGCTGGAGGACACTGGCATTCTGACAAGCAGAATTGGTAATCTGGTTGTCCTTCGGTCTCAAGTTCTGTTCGGAAAGTCTGCTTGGGACATTGTTGGAGAGTTCGTGGCCCAAGAGGATTGGTGAGATTCATTCCTTGGCAGTTGGATCCAAAGGGACATGGAAAAGTCACGGGATATCCTGAAGAATGAGAAAATGGAGTCTTTATGAAGCTAGGCATTAATAGAAGAATATACCTGGAGAGATCACACTTCGGTTAAGTTCTACAGAAGGTGGATTCTGGACATTTCTACTAACTTGTTTTGCACCAGCGACCTGGTGGGCAGGGCAGACAGTCTCCTTTTTGCTTGGCACCTGGGTGAGAACCTGTGGTGTCATCTGGACATGGAATGGGGGCTACTGAGCCTTCTGGGCAGTAGAATCCTATGGGAAAGGAATGCAACCAAGTTCAATTCTGCTCATGTTCCTACTTCTCCAGGGACACAGCTTTAATTGCATGAGTGACATGTTGACTCTTTTGACCCTTCTATGGATACTCCTGCTCCAGTTGCTGCTGAATCACAATTCCCAACCTTCCTTATTCCATACATTGTCTTCTGCTAATTCATGCTTCTGGAATTGTATACAGGTTGTCACAGATTCCCCACCTCTATACTGTGGAAAAAAACCAACATGTGTGTCATGGGACTTAGGTCTCCAAACAACATCTACAGAACAATAACATTGC
>NW_015386631.1:277978-304729 GCF_001527695.2 Protobothrops mucrosquamatus | reverse complement strand
GGGAATGGATAACCCAAGTTAGCGGGGTATGGCGTGTAGTAACCAAGGCCCTAGAGAAGGCGAGACAGGTGACCAAAGCCCAAGCTGATAAGAAAAGGAGACTGCAAAACCCTTTCCGGGTGGGAGACCTAGTGTACCTCTCCACGAAGTACATACGTCTTAGAGTTCCCAGCAAAAAGTTAGGCCCAAAGTACATAGGCCCGTTCAGGATTGCCCAGGTGATTAACCCCGTAACTGTGCGTCTCAAACTACCACGGACGCTGGGCAGGTTACACCCGGTATTCCACAGTAGCCTGTTGAAACCGGTGTCCCACATGCGACCTATGGAAGCCCCAGGGCCCTTGACATCCGATCAGTACGAGGTACAGGACATACTAGATTCCAAGAGAAATAGGAATGGAGTGTCGTACCTTGTGCGATGGAAAGGCTATCCGTTGTCGGAAGCATCCTGGGTGAAAGATAGCGAGGTGCACGCACCCCGTCTGCTCAGGAGGTTCCATCGTAGACATCCCAACAAGCCGAGGGGGCAAGCAGGGACTGCTGTTGTGCCAATGCAAGACCATTAACTTTGTGTATTTGTGTTCCAGAGGGATCCCTGGTAGGGGGAGCGGCATGTCGGGCCCTGCGAGGCCGTCCCAGCCGCGTACGGCCTACCTCCCACCACCCCGTTTACCTTGCCCGAGCCGCAGTCCAGGAAAGCCGGCCGACCCGTCGTTCCGGCGATGCCGCCGCAGCCGCCGATGCCGCCGCCCTCCTCTGCCGTCATCACCCTGCGCCTCACAGGGCCCGACAGAGGATTCGAGAGGCAGGGGCCAGATGAAGCCTCCGTCCAGCGTCAAGGCGACGGAGGGACGGGCAGAAGGGACGTCCAGCTGGTTGCCCGACTGCGTGATTGCAGGGACGTCCAGCTGATTGCCCGGCTGCGTGATCGCCCGGCTGCGTGATGGCAGGGCGCGGACTGGGTCGGGTCTAGGTGTGGGAGGGCGGATGCTGGCTTAGGATGGTGGCTTGGGAGGTGGGTGGGCCAGGGCGTATCCACAAGGGTGGGGCTGGAACACATGCTATGTAAGGCATTGGGAGCAAGCGCCTCCCAGTGCTGACTTTAACCTACATGGAGTGATTAAACTACCATATGTCTAACGTTCCTGCTTGCTGGCTGGTTTGTGCAGCGCCAAGACACGACGGCTTGACAGATGGTTCCTTTGTAATCGGCACACACCCGCAAGGATCCATCTGGCTTAAGGGGGAGGACGATGGGCGTTTCCCACTTGGCGTGGTCCACCGGCTCGATGACCCCTTGGGCTAGCAGTTTGTCTAGCTGTTCGTCCACTTTGTGTCGTAGGGCGAAANCAACAACCATCATCAAATATTTGGAGGCCCCAAATGCTGGCTATCCTTAGGCTCTGGTTTTTCAGATGTTCTTCAGACTACTTTCTAGGACACTCAGATACCTGCTGGACAAGGTCCCGCACAACTTTCTCCCCAGAGACAATCAGCCGGGGAAGTCCAAGTGAAGTTGGAAGCCTGTGGTGTAGCATCAGAACTTCCCTCTTGGCAGAAGAAGCCAGCAGCACAGGGTCCTTCCATCCGCCCTCCCCTGGAGCAAAGAAAATAGTAGGACTTTATTTAGAAGGCAAGGAAAATAATTTAGTAGACAGTCATTTCCCTATAACATGACCCTTCTCCCAAATGAATTGATACAGAGAGTTTATAGTATGCTGACTGGGGAATTCTGGAAATTGAACTCCACCCTTCTTAAAGTAGCTCAAATGGAGAAATATTGATTTATCGCATGAAATAAAACGGTACATCCCTTCAAACCAAACCGAGCCACAGAACAGAGAAATAAAATTGAAATTAAACAAGTGATAAAATATCTTTAAAGGAGACTCAGAAGTTAGAAGGAATAGATGAGTTGAAAACTCATGAAAAACTCTGGAAGGAGTAAAGCATTTGATTTTTGTATGGCTGGAGCAGCTACGATGATGATGATTGTATTTTGCCTTAAAAGACAGCATCATCAGAAACCCTTCATAGAAGAGTTTGTATTTGAGTGACAGAAATATAATTACCTCAATTTGTAAAGCTAGATTTGGACTGGGAAGAATTATATCTTGGGCCTGCTCAGCTACATTTTCTCCCTACTTGTTCTCAAGTCAAGTCTCACCTTTACAGTCTAATACATGTTATGGTTTATTACGGACTATTCTTATTCTCTCTCCTGTTTTATTTTATTAGCTGCCTTACAGATTTCTCTGAATAGGAAGACAGTCGATAAATCTTTCCAATCCAATGAACTACACCGATCCTAAAATTATAATTTGCAGAGGTAGCGGAAATATTGTACAACCTGCAGTAGTGACCAGGGGAGCAAGGAACACAATCTCTCTCTTCTCGTAGGCCAAAAACATCTGGAAAAGTGAAGGTGCCGTCAGGACAAGGGAGGGGAACCAAAGTACCTAAGAAGAGAAGATATACATCACTAGTTTGGATTCTGCCTTAGAAGGAAAGTTGGCTGATTCTTCTTCTCTTAGAAATGGCTTGCAATGGCTTCCCAATCCAAACCAGGGCATGACTGGGCTGTCTCTTAGAAGTGAGGTGAGACCATACATCCAAGGGAAACAATCGGGAAATTTTAGATGCAATATTGGGTAGGAAAACTTTTCTTGCCAATTTCTTTGATGCCCAACTTGAAGCAAGAGGAAATACTTTCTTGAGTCAAAGAACCTTTTCTCGTGTCTTTTTGCTCCTGTTAACCAGCAGGTTTTTTACTAACAATGGATGAATCAGTTGATGACTCAGTCCATTAAAGTTTGCAGCCCTGGTGCTTTTGCTAATTTATTTTCCAGAGATGTCTGCAGGATGTGGCTCCAAAAGCGGCCACATGTTGGTCACCGTAGTAGCTCCCTCTGTTTTTCAGATGGAGCACTGACCTCCTCATTGGGATTCTCATCTCGATGGGCTTTTTTAAACCACACCCCACAGATGCTCCTGCAATAGTCACAGTTCCATACCTTCAGGACAATAGGAATGTGGTGGGCAATGCTTGGGTTCCCCAGGAGAAGCCTCGTGGCAGTAGAAGCCGGATTGGCAGGGGAGACAATGTGCCGAACCCCAGTTGGGCTGATATTCTCCAGTGGGACATGGAGTGGGATGGGCTGCCCCAGACAGGCAGAAATGGTCCTGTGAAGCAGAGACAGGTAGAAGCAGCACAGGTGAGGCAAGTAGTTTACTTTTGCTTTTTCCAACATGTGCCCTTTTTTATTTCTTTGAAGAAATAATTGTCTGATTTTATAGAGAAGCATAGCATAAGTATAAAAAGAAAGAAAATAAATAAACAAAGGAAGAATTTCCTTTCTTCCTTCCCTCCTCCCTCCCTCCCTCCCTCTCTCCCTCCCTCTCTCCTCTTTCTTTCTTTCTTTCTTTCTTTCTTTCTTTCTTTCTTTCTTTCTTTCTTTCTTTCTTTCTTTCTTTCTTCATTCTCTTTCTGTGACATAAGGCTAAATTCCCTCACCATACCCCCAAATTCTTTAAGATTATGGTATTCTGCTTTTAGAAGGGCATGGTGGTGAACATATGGCATTTCATGACATTTCATTTCATCTGTTGCAATACACACACTGAGCTTAATTCACCGCCCCACAGTTCTCACTATTTTGAGGTCAGCAAGTGTTTGCATCGTAAAGTACACAATATTTTAGCTGATAGAACAGACCTCCAGGCAGAGGAATGCTGTCGGACTGAAGGAACTGAAGTTTGCTGGGCAGTAGAAACCAGCCGTACAAGGTCCAGTAGGTGAACTCAACCCCATGGCTGCACAGAAGAATCCTGGGTAGCAAGGCACACAGTAATCTGGAGAGGATCCTCCTGTAGGATCAAAAGATGCACAGTTCTTCATGGAGAACCACATCAAAGGACCAGCCAAGAGTGAATGTGTACAACCTTCACTACCTTAGTGAACTGAAGGAAGAGATGTGAACCAATGGTGGCTTTCATAAGAAGAACCCTCTGTTCTTTTAAATATGTACACATTAACATTAATTGCAACTGGGGAAAGAGGGTAGGGTACCTTAGGATTAGAGGGATAGGAAGGGTATTTATTGAAAGCTGTTTGTACTTGATATTTCTCCCATTAAAATGATCCCCCCCCCAAGCAATTATTTTCAACACAAATCTATTTGTTTTGCCTGCACCATAAGAACAACGTTAAGCAAGCAGGATATACATCAGGGAAGTAACAGGGAGAAGATCTAGCCATTCTTTAAAGAACATTTTTAATATATTGAAATCAGAGAACTACAAGATTTTCTGCCCACCTTTTTGGCAAAAGGGCAGGATTGCCTAGTGAGAGGGGGTTATGAAATATTAGCCCTCTTGTATCTTTCTTAAGGACCGCATCATTCATCTAGGTGCCCCACAGTTTCTCCTGTCCTCCCTCTTCCCCACAACACCATTAGCTGCCATCAATGGAGACCCCCATCCCATTCTTTAACTACAATTTCCCCCCAAGCCTTACTACAGAATCCTGCAGAATTCTTCATTCTTAAGCAGGCAGGGGGGTGGTAAGGCAAAAAGATTAGGACATGCAATCTTCTTTTGAAGGACAAGTATAATCTGGCATTCATTTGTGTGGGTATCAAACTCAGCTCCTTGTATCTGGAGAGACCCCTTGGTAAGCTGACCCTGAAATCAAACCTTCCAAGCTATACTCACCTGTCCCATTATTCAGAGTGCCCAGTGGACAGGCGATGGGAGATTGAGTGCCTTCTGGGCAAAAGTGCCCCTGGGGGCAAGGTCCATTAAGTGGAAACTCAGGTGAGCTTTGAGGCACCGCATCAAATGCTCCCCCAGCACAGTAAAACCCAGCAGTGCAAAAACCTGCCAAAAGAGACAATGAAGAGGACATTTGTCTTCTCTTGAGAATAAGTGAATTGCTGATAAGATGGTCCAGGAGGTGGTAATGCAGATTGTGGGAGCCTCACACAGAGACATAGATGTGAAAGCCTTTTGTAAAATAAACAAAAAAAAAAACACCCACAACGTCAAAAACAATACGGCAATCTTGATTTTCTTTAAGGAAAGAGGAGGATAGAATAGAAGTGGGGGGGGGGGCAAGGTTTCCTACCATCAGGCTTCCAGTTGCCATCACCCCTGCAGTAGCTTCCAACTGGGCATGGCTTGCAAGCATTGAAGGATGAGGCTCCCTCCAGGGCATTTAGCAAACCAGCTGGACATGGTATGGGCATGGCTGTCTGGGTTGGGCAGTAATATCCTGCCAAAAGAAAACTGAATCAGTAGACTATAGTCATACTTGAAATGTCAATAAGTTCTTTAAACCGAGCTTGATTTCTGATGACGTCATCTACACAGTTTCCCTGGCAACACTCCAGAAGACATTAATCACTATTTTCTGACATGTTTCTTGACTTTCTCATTCTGACATCCTTGGGATGTCCTAGCAGTTTTCTAAGTACTAACTCCATTGGACCTTGCTTAGCTTCACATCCAGACCAAGTAAGCTGGATGACATCAACTCTGAAGTTTCATATTTAAATTATTTTCCAAAGAAGTTGAGCCTGTGAACCTGATGAAGCTAGAATAAAGGTCCCCAGATTCCACTTCCTGCTCAGTGATAAATCCAAAGGAAAAGATCTGTTAACAATCCACCTCATGTTTGGTCATATTCAGAGAAAGAGACCCTACGCTGAAATAGAATTTGCCTTTATATAACATAAGAACTTTATCTGTGCCCTGCCTGCCCATAAGATGATGCAGACTAGGTCTTTACTTATTTCTATAGGACATCCCTTAAGTCATCTTTTTTTTTCAAGAGTTCACATATCCATCAGTCCTTCCTGGTAGAACTTTGTTCCTAATCTCCTGATCATCTGCACTGTCCTTCTCTGACTTTATTCCAGATTTACTGAATGCTTCTTCAAGTTATGTAATCCAGAACTAGATTCAAGAAGAGTCCAGAACTATACCTTCCCATGATTTGGAAGCTATGAATAGCACAGAAGAACATTTGACGGGAACAAAAGATGGTGTCTTCCTCAATCTTCATCCAACGGAATTTATGTTTCTGGTGCTAAATGAAGTCCCTACCCTGTATTACCTTGAGGGCAGATGACTGGTTCCACTGTGGCAGCACGTCGGCAGGCAGTTCCTGCTGGGCAAGGGAGGCAGACACTGGCTCCATCAGTGGGGCTAAACATCCCAGGCTCACAGGGCACTTCCAAACTGGTGCCCTGGGAACAGTAGAACCCTTTAGGGCATCGATACCCATGTATTCCATCATTAGGGCAGGGGACAGAATTGCCTTCAAGGCAAACATACCTGTGAATGTAAGAAAGGAGCGGTTGTACTTTTTAAAACTTGGTGTCTACTTTAAAGGGGAAGATCCTCAAATATTTTAAACTGAACTCCCTTCAATTTTGGTCATTCAAAACAGATTTCCAGAAGAGGCTGGATATCTTTGTTTCGGTCACCCTGAGAGATAGAGAAGACGCCTAACACTATCTCAATGTTTCTCAACTCTGGAAACTTTAAGATGTGAGGACTTCAACTCCTAGAATTCCCCAACCAGCCTTCCTGCATTGCCAGATCTGCTTGCCACACTCAAGTTGGCCTAGTCATTTTGAGAAAATGATTTTGGGATGCCCCATTTCTCTGCTGGGAAGAACCTGCAACTCTGCATCTTACCCTTCGTTACATGGTAACATCTGGAATAGGTCAGATGTTCCCGACTGACTGCAGATGTGTCCTGCCGGGCAAAGTAGGCATTCACCCTCAGCTTTCAAGCCCAGCATAGCAGAAAAGGAGCCATGTGGGCAAGGAATGGGAAATCCAGTCCCAAGAGGGCAGAAATGTCCTCTGGGACAGATGTCATTGTCTGTCAACGTGCTGGCAGAATCCACCTGTACAAAGATGAAAGGAACAGGAAGTGGAGAAATCAATAGATTCTGCTTAAAAAGAAAATCAAGGATCTACCAACTCAGACAGACAATCAACAACAGCTGTAATCAAGGACCCACCAACAACACTGACAAGGCAAACCACTTGTATATAAACAGAGAGCAAACTCCACACTCTTCTAGCACTGACAGTGTTACCTAGTTGGGTCATGAAATGTCTGCAAGAAAACATCCAAGTTCAGAGAGGACCACAACCCCACAAAAAGAAGATCTGGTAAGGTCAGGCTGTAATGAGCCACACATTTAAGCTTTTTGTAAGACCATTTTTTGTTGTCCAGATTTACACAGTACCTATTTCTTTAACAAGTATCCTATTTTGGGGACTGTCCATTGGTTCTCCTCCCTCCACCCAGAGGTATACAGTTATTACAAAGTGGAAACATTTGATCAGAGCAAGCAACCCTGACTTCTTTGTCTCAACTCTGTAGGTGATTTCATCTGGGCAAACTCAAATGTGAATTGTTTCAGTGCCTTCCTGATAGTATACTATGATGGCAGATAACTAAGCCAGCCTTTCTCACCAGACCTTCCAGATGGTGTTAGGAATATAAACCCATCACCAACATCCTGCATGGCCAATAAATATTGCACTCCTGGCACAAGCAGAGACTGGATGGAGAAAGGCTGAATGGGTACAAATAAAAAAGAACTGGTATTTTAACTGGAAGCAGATATGAATGAAATAGCCAGAACTCCTGTGTTTTCCATCTGGACCTATCACCATTCAGAAATGCTTGGATTACAAAGACCTAACATTGTCCCTAGCTAGCATACCTGCTGAGAAATTATAGACAATGAAGTTGGCTGCACGTTCTGAGTATTGCATTTCCAAAAATCTCAGAAGGAATCTGTCCTGCCATTCCATATGTGGCTGCAGCTCCTGAATGTCATGGGTGCTCCAACACGGGAGGTTTTTAGGAAGAGATTGATACCCAACTTGTCTGAAATGGTATAGGGCAGTGGTGGCTAACCTATGGCACGCGTGCCAGAGGCGGCACTCAGAGCCCTCTCTTGACTCAGGGGGTCATGTGGAGGGGGTCCACATGACCCCCTCCTCATCAGCAGCCCCCCTGGAGGAGAGTTGCCCCCGAGCATGGCCCACATGGAGCAGCGCAGCCAAGGACATGGCAGCCAGGCAGCGTAGAGAAGACTCTGCCCTCATGCCTCATCCCGCACAGTTGATGCTGTGGGGTGCAGGCAGAGTGTGTGGCTGCCATGGCGCTGCTGGGCTTCCTGAGCGATCTGTGGTGGGCCCTGGAAACGGTGAGTGGCCCTGTGGGCAGGTGGGGTGGGAGATGGGGTGAGGCGGGGCGGGGCAGGGCAGGGGTGGAGCAGGGGTGGGGCCAGTTTTGGGGCACTTGGTCTCTAAAAGGTTCGCCATCACTGGTATAGGGTTTCCTGCTTAAGCAGGGGATGGACTAGAAGACCTCCAAGTTCCCTTCCAGCTCTGTTATTCTGTTATTCTATCATTTCCACTTACTCTGTGCCTAATGGGAGTTGAGCTGACTGCCCCTTTGCTGCAGTAGTAGCCTTCATGGCAAAATCCAGTTGGCTGAAATAGTCCAGGGGATGAACAATACATTCCTTTTATAGAAGAAAAAAGACAACAGCAGAAGGGACAGAATGCAAATGGCAAACAAAAGCTCTCTCATCTTCATTCCTTGGCAGCCTTTTAACTAAACTTGGATCCAGACCCTCCCTTACCTGCTGGGCAGGATTCACACTCAGATTCGTCAGCTGCACCAGCCTTGGGCCCATAGGTACCTCTGGGGCATGGATGTTCCCTGCTGGAAGCAGTACCAGGTAGGCAAAAATACCCCATAAGACACAGCTTGGGAACTGGGATACCATCACCTAGAAAAGGAAGAGCAATTTGAATGCTTTTTGATAACAATGTTCATTTTTTTAAGGACAAGATACTTTTTTTCAGAAAGAAATCCTCTGGATCCAAGTGACTAGTTTCATCTTTCTTTAAAAAAATCCTGTTATTCCAGAGAATTCTGGGCTCAAGGATTCATGGTATGAATCTTTCATTTTATTTTAGCCTTTATATGATGCAGTATGCTGATCCCTAAA
This sequence comes from Protobothrops mucrosquamatus, assembly GCF_001527695.2. Taxonomy (NCBI): domain Eukaryota; kingdom Metazoa; phylum Chordata; class Lepidosauria; order Squamata; family Viperidae; genus Protobothrops; species Protobothrops mucrosquamatus. The sequence continues at coordinate 295,679 of NW_015386631.1, read as the reverse complement.
CCATGGTTCAAAACAACAATTGGTTGAGTTTGCACATCACCCTAAGCCATGGCTCCTCTAAATCCCGGATTGTTAACTCAGACACAATGGCTGGGCATATAACTCATGTTAAGCCATAAACATCAATTAAAAGTGCAAGTTTGGCTTTACAAAATACGCTACGCCAACATCAGACCAACCAAATTACATTGCAGTGCAACATAGCCCTGTGCAAAGTCAGTCTTTGCCTCCAATGATGGCATTTCCCTTGTGCTTACTGTGGTTGCTGGGCTCACAAAAGAATCGGGCAGGACAGGGATCACAGGATTCCTTCCCTTCTTCTGATTGGTAGGTTCCCTCTACACACGGGACTGGGTGCACAGAACCGCCGAGGCAATAAAATCCACGTGGGCACCGGTGGGAAGATGGAGAGATTTGGCCAGGTGGGCAATAGTAACCAGGAGAGCATCTCCCTTCTGGAACAGTCTTCCCTGCCCCTAAAATCATCAAGAGCAAAAAGGGTCTACTTGCAATTTTGATGATGTTGATAAGAAAATCCCTCCTGATGCAGCAAAATTATCTCCCCCCCCAAAGGAAAATTTTGCACATACCACTGCAGAAATTCCCAGCTGGGCACTGTTTGCAGTCTGTGATATCCCATTTTCTGCTATGGGGATTGATGGTCCCTGGCATGCACGGAACAGGGGTCCCGGTGCCTTGGGGACAATAGAATCCAGGGGGACAGAGGTTTTGATCCGGACGTGAAGAGGACATGTCACAATAGAAACCAGCCCGACACGTCCCTGCAAAACAAAATATTTCCGAATGGCAAATGGATGATCTCCACAACATATTGCATTCACCACAAAGTTCGTTGCTTCCAGAATGAGGGTGCTAATCTTAATCCATGGCTGTGAAAGTTGGACCATAAGAAAGGCTGAGCGCCAAAGAATTGAGGCCTTTGAACTATGGTGCTGGAGAAGACTCCTGCGAGTCCCCTGGACTGCAGGGCGATCAAACCGGTCAGTCCTAGAAAAGATCAACCCCGACTGCTCTTTAGAAGGCCAGATCCTGAAGTTGAAACTCAAATACTTTGGCCACCTAATGAGAAGGAAGGACTCACTGGAGAAGAGCCTAATGCTGGGAAAGATGGAGGGCAATAGAAGAAGGGGACGACAGAGAATGGGGTAGCTGGATGGAGTCACTGAAGCAGTAGGTGTGAGCTTAAATGGACTCCAGAAGATGGTAGAGGACAGGAAGGCCTAGAGGAACATTGTCCATGGGGTCGCGATGGGTCGGACACGACTTTGCAACTAACAACAACAACAGACTTAATCCTCATTGGCAGCGCCATGATCCAATTTATAAGCCTCATAGTCTACAGTGGATATAGAATGTAGAGATCACAACTGTTGTGTACTGTAGCTCAGCAGGGAGGCAATCAATGTGTGCCTGGAATCACCATTTTCCATGTCTACATCTCTGAATGAATAGCATCCATTCAATGAAGGCCAACTGAGGAATGTTGGAGAGATAGATACAGACATTCAGAATTTAATTTCCCATCAAGAGCTGGACTCCTCTTGTCCTGTCCCTCCACCATCCATTGCAGAATAATAAACTAAGGCTTCTAATTTAAGAACCAGATTGTCTGCAACATTCACAGTCAGAAAAAGATCATGAAATTGACTTGTTGAGTTCTCTTGGTTGACAGCCACAGACCAGGGGCAAAAAAGCAAGCTAGATTTATGCATTTTAAAGAAGAAATAAATCAAACCCCTCTCTTAGATCAGCACCTAGTGTAGGAGGAGTGGCAGAACCTGGGGTCAGAGTTAAAAGAGGGATCAGCCTAGAATCCCTACGTTGCCACTAAGACTAAGTCCAACACCCCCCACCCCCGTGAATTGACTCTCATCAAACTCCAAGGAGGTGCCAACCATTAGTTGAGAAGATTCCTGAGCATAGCCTGTTTAGTAATAAATCAGTTTGATTGGACCTTCAGGGTGGACCTGGGCTTTTGCACCTGACTCCCAGCATACTTGGACACTTCCCAATATGAACCTCTGGTATATATAAGGAGCACAGGACCAGGGCTTTTTGTGTCATAGAACGCCCAGAACGGAGTTCCGGCACCTTTTTTGGATGGAACCTTGTAGGATAGGCAAGGTGGGTTGTATGATATGTGTGAGTTCCAGCACCTTTTTTTTTTTTTTTTTTTTTTACAAAAAAAGCACTGCACAGGACCTACCAGAAATAGCAGCCAGCCCTTCTCCTTGGCAGAAGCTTCCTCCCGGACAGGGCAAACAGGCATTCTGGGACAACATTCCAGGTAGAGGGAGAAATGTTCCTGTTGGGCATGGGGTGGGGCTGTTACTACTCAAAGGACAAAAATGCCCTGCAGGACATACATTTCCAGTTTCATCTTGAACAGGATTGGGTCTCCAGGCCTTCAGAATGCAGTAGTAACCGGGCAAACAAGGGCCACTCGGAGTCACTAAACCTAGAAAAGAAGATTTATGGCAACACAATTTGTTGGCTCCAGATTTTACAAACTGAGGAAATCTCTAGCATCTAGAAATTCAGGGAGGTTTCTGCTGGGAAACCAATATCTAGGTGTACATCCAACCGGAGGAAATGTGAAGGATCTAATTCCAAATAGAGTAGCCAACGTAAAACGAAAGTTGGAGCTAGAAGTGGTGGCTAAGCTGGTGTGTGTGTGTGTGTGTATCTATATCTATATCTAAATCCATATATCTAAGATATATAGATAATCTATAGATATAATAGATATAGAAATATTAGGTAGATAGATACAGATATAAATAGATAGAGATATAGATAATATATATGATATAGATGATATATATAGATATAGATTATATAGATACTGTATGAATATAGATAGATAGAGATAGAGATAGAGATATAATCATCTTCCACTGTGCACTGGAATCTAACTAATGAATTAATTAAACTAACGAATGGAATTCAAGGTCTTAGGCAGAGGTATTATATTCTCCAAATTTATCATTGGGAATCAGTCTCATCCTCATCACAAAATCAGTAATAAGCCACCAACGTAGCTTGCAGCAAAGCAGTCCATTGCAAATCCAAACCCGGTTATGTCCTTTGACAAAATCAGATTTTGCATGCTGCAGTCCACTCCTCTCTGATTACCTGGCCTTGCGCAGAATTTTCCCCCAGTACATGGATCACATTCCCTGAAGCTGCTCAGACTGGTCTGATTACTGAAGGTCCCAGAGGGACAAGGGTATTGCTTAGCTGTTCTTGTCCCTGACAGACAGTAGTATCCAGGCAGACAGTCCATGGGGTTGATCACTCCTGGAGAAGTCCTTCTGGAATTCTTGGGATCTCGTGTTTGGAAACTGGGATCACAGTACCTGCCAGTAAAGCCAACAATGTTCAGTCCACTTTCAGTTTCATTCCCCCCCTATGGATAGGAATTGTCTAGAGCAACTAGTTTATTTATTGGGAGTCATTGGAATAGAAGCTAGGCAGTTGCAAGCTCAGTTCTCTGGCCAAACCTGAACTTCATGTGGGCGTCTCAAGTAATATGATATTTCAAATGTTAAGGTTCCGACTGACAAACCCAACCTTCGAGGCTTTCCGAACTCCGAATAGTAATGTAAAACTTTCCGAGCAATAATATAAATCTTTACTGAGTACATCATTTCGGCAGGCATGCAAGGAAAACCAGCTCTGGCAAAACCCCACCCAATCCCATCATAGTAAAAGTATAGAATTCCCCCTCTGCCTTCTTGACCAGGTCATGTTACCCAATTAGGCGGAATAATATTGTTATGAGAAAGTGTCTCTGGGTCTGGCCAGACACCTGGTGAACTGTCCTTGGTTCTCGCGGTCTGCTCTCTTAATCTTTGAAGTCTGCATTCCAATCCTTTCCCTTGTCCCTGAGTTTGATGGCAAGCTGAGAAGCAATAATTGTCAAAGCAGCAAATGTGCTTCGAGCTTGACATCAGATAGATCAGTGGTTCTCAATCACCATGGACCCCCTTTCAATACCTTTTTCTGGCCACAGACCATGGCCATGGACCCCCCAAGACTTAACTCAAGATTTAAATCATAACATTTTTTTCAAGCTTTCGCGGACCCTCTGTGATGACATTGTGGCCCCCCACGGACCACAGATTGAGAACCACTGCTGATAGATCATATGAGTGGTGAAGGATTGGTGATCTGTGAGATGATTCCAAATGCTACATTTTGAATGTTCAAACCATCTCACAGATCATTGATTCCTACTCAGCTCATAGGATACACTTGAATTGTCATCATATATACATGTGCAACGTAATCATCCCAGAATCAGAGGCAGAGATATGAAGCGCTAAATCAAAGATGTACAATAAAATATCTCAGTTCTCAGAAGAATTCCTTTGTCGGTCTTCAGGCATAGCTCGCTAGCGTTCATAAGTGGTCACGGTATATCAAAAGGGACAGCCTAAATTGGGAAAACAGATAAAAGAATGGAATTACACGGCTCAGCTATTGGATCTGGTGCATAAAGGCATCTCTCCTCTGCACGGAAGAAATAAATGGGAAATGTAGAGAGCAATATGAACAAGAAGATGCATTTTCTCAATGAATCTTCCAGATGCATTTGAACGGCTGTCATGGAGAATGCAAAGAAGCTGTCAGAAATTAATTAAACAAGAGTTGCAAAATGTGTTCCTTACTTTCCCGCAGGGCAGATTTTGCACAGGCTTTGACCCACTTCATCTTGATATTTACCAGGGGGACATGGCTGAGGTCCTGGGCTGCCTTTGGGACAATAGTGACCAAGAGGACAAAGATGGTCTAGAGAGAGGGGAGGGGAGAGAGAGAGAGAAAGGGAGAGAGAGAGAGAGAGAGAGAGAGAGAGAAAGGGAGAGAGAGAGAGAGAGAGAGAGAGAGAGATCTTATGACTTCTTTTAATTCAAGCAGTCACAACTTTGCCAAATTTTAATCCCGCAAGAATCATGGCTTCTGGATAGTTTTAATTTTTTTAAAAAAATATTTTTATAAGTAACTCAAGGTGACGAACACACCTAATACTCCTTCCTTCTCTTCCACAAGAATTCTGTGAGATGAGTTGGGCTCTTCCAACAATAAAAAGCAGCATCCTTTAAGTATAGAATAATCCCCTACCTGGAGTTTGGTCAAATATTGATCCCTCTGGACAGAACCAGCCTTCTGTACACAAATTCTCTGGAAAGGTTTGGCCCTGGAGGGAACAGAACCAGCCTGCCAGGCAGAGATGACAATCCTGGATTGACCGGCCACCTTGGTGGGCTAAGAAAGAACCTATAAAAAAGTCATATAAGTCTAACAAGGTCCTTAAAGTTTCCATTTTTAATTAAATGTGTAGAAACCCAGCATTTCAAAAAACAAAGTAGTGTTGCATTCTTTTCTTCACTATCTGGCTTCCTTTTTGCAGAGAGAGCATTCCTTCCTTCCTTCCTTCCTTCCTTCCTTCCTTCCTTCCTTTTTCATTGACTTTCATGCCATCAAGAGTGAACTGAGAAATATAACAGCAGTATCTACATGCAGACCTACCTGCTGGGCAAGGAACTGGGGCAGAGGTCCCCTGGGGACAGAAGTAGCCTTGAGGACAAATCTCTCCCATTATCCCATCAGTTGGATTGGGTAGAGTAGAGCCTCCTGTACAGTAGAAGCCAGGATCACATGGGCCAGACGGAACAGCCAATTCAGAAGATGCACAGTAAAAACCTCACAAAAGGAAGAAAAATGTGTGATAGGACCGGTGTCTTCTTAAATCTCTTCAACATTAGAAGATATATTCTTGCACTATTAATCTAAGCTACAATAGACCACAATTCTATAGGTTGTAATCTCAAGACCATATACACGTGGCAAAATTAAGCAACAAATTTAAAGTATGAGAATCTAAATATCCCTTCTTCAACTTAAATGTCCTCCAACTGGGTTAGACAACTCTCAGAACCCCGTCAAAATGGGTCAGAGGAACACTCAACTGCACTGAACTACAATTTCACTTCAGCCGGGTAAATATACTTAATTTTTGAAAACCATGCTTCGGGGAAAGCTTTGATTAGATGCAGGGGACAAAGCCGAAGGATGGAAAGAGTGAATCCTTGATCAGAAAGAAGAAAGCAAGACGCTGCATCACTTATGATCTTTTGCAAGAGGTGTTAAAACTATGAGAACTTCCAGGATTTTTGCCTATATGATTCACACAATGATGACATAGGGTTCTAGGCTAGATGGAACCATTCCCTCACTCAAGACACATCTATCCAGCAGGTTCCAGAGTTCTAGAAATCTACAGTTGCATGAGAAGTAAGGCAAAGAAGTTTATGGAGGAAAATTTGCTTTGCAACACTCCGATCTTAAAATATTCCAAGTGTGGAATCCCATGTTACATTTCATTTTGAGTGTGAACCTGCTGATTTCAGTGCAAAACAGATTCTTTTAAAAGATTGTGGAAATGTCCCGAGAGCAAAACAGCACTAGGTTTCAGGCTCAGAATACACACTGTTATAATAATAATAATAAAGTTGGAAGGGACCTTGGAGGTCATCTAGTCCAATCCCCTGCTCAGGCAGGAAACCCTACACCATTTCAGACAAATGGCTGTCCAGTCTCTTCCAGTGTTGGAGCATTCACCGCTTCTGGAGGCAGGTTGTTCCACTAGTTAATTGTTCTAATTGTCAGGAAGTTTCTCCATAGTTCTAGGTTGCTTCTCTCCTTGATTAGTTCCCATCCGTTGCTTCTTGTCCTGCCTTCAGGCGCCTTGGAGAATAGCTTGACTCCCTCTTCTTTGTGGCACCCCCTAAGATATTGGAACACTGCTATCATGTCTCCCCTCGTCCTTCTCTTCATTAAACTAGACATACCCAATTCCAGCAACCGTTCCTTATATGTTTTAGCCTCCAATCCCCTAATCATCTTTGTTGCTCTTCTCTGTACTCTTTCTAGAATCTTAACATCTTTTTTACATCGTGGTGACCAAAACTGGATGCAGTATTCCAAATGTGGCCTTACCAAGGCATTGTAAAGTGGTATTAATACGTCACGTGATCTTGATTTAATATTTATGGTAGCACCCAGGAAGTTGATTCCTTGCTATATAATCATGTAACATCATCTTTGTTGCTCTTCTCTGTACTCTTTCTAGAGTCCCACTGATCTTCCTTTTTTCATATCTTGGCTATTGGTTCTTAAAACAGAGTGTTGCCGTTTCCCTGATTGCTCTTCAGTGTAAATATATAGCCCATTGTTGAGATCTGAGATCAGACCTTGGGAGGTAGAAGACATCTTAGGACAAATCTCAATTTCTTCTGGTCTAGAGAAAGGAACTTGGACACCCAGATCTGAATGAGTTTGTTGGTGAACGCAAGAAATACATTTACCTGGACTACAAAGAATGGGAATAGAAGAAGCTTCTGGACAGAATGACCCTGCTTGGCACCTTCTAATTAAGTCTGCTTCTGGAATAGAAAAGATTATCTCTCAATTTTGCAGAGCAAACATGATGAGCATTTTGTGCGACCTAAACACAAACATTTTGTACTCGACCACCCTTTCAATTTTGCTGCCAAAACAGACCTGCTTAACTGTAGCCAAAATGCGAGTTTTCCCCCCTTTGATTTGTTTTCTGACTTGAATATATATTTGGCGAGTTGTGCAAGTAAAGGAAGGAACTCAGACTGAAGAATTGACCAGACTAGTTTCTGAAATTTCAATAGGTGCTGATGACATGTTATTCAGCAAACATAATTATCTTTTAAAAGCCTGGGAGTGGAATTCTTTATTAACCAATTTTATATAATTAACACCACGCATGGCTGCCTTGAGCATTTTCAAGTTAATATGATCAGTGCAGAGGCGATTCCCCCGTTCTTCTTTAGGCGCAGAGGAATAATACGTTCCAATTTTGCTTTCTGATCAGGGGACAACATTTATCTCACTCGCCTCTCCCAAACATATTAGTGAGAGCTAGTTTGGTATAGTGGCTAGAACCTGGGAGACTGTGACATCTAGGCCTGCCTTAGGCAAGAAACCAACTGGGTGACCTTGGGCCAGTCCTACCCTTCAGCCCTAGGAAGGAGGTAATGGCGAACGTCTTCTGAAATCTTGCCAACAAAACTTCAGTGACTAGTTCAGGCAGATGGCAGGAGTTCACAGTGATTCAAAGACACACACAATATATTCTGAAATTAACAGCATATAGAATTACAGAATAACAGAGTTGGAAGGGACCTTGGAGGTCTTCTAGTCCAACCCCTGTCTCAAGCAGGAAATCCTATACCATTTCAGACAAACGGTTCTTCAATCTCTTCTTAAAAACCTCCAGTGTTGGAACACCCACAACGTCTGAAGGCAAGTTGTTCCACTGGTTAATTGTTCTAACTGTCAGGAAATTCCTCCTTAGTTCCAGGTTGCTTCTCTCCTTGATTAGTTTCCATCCGTTGCTTCTTGTCCTGCCTTCAGGCGCCTTGGAGAATAGGTTGACCCCTCTCTTCTTTGTGGCAGCCCCTTAACTCAATCATGTTATTACTCAATATAATTTTTAAAAAATAAATACCAGAGTGATTTCCTGTAGATATTGGCTTGCCTGATGTTGACCCAAGTGGACAATACCATCCTGGCATGCAGATGCCATCTGGATTGATCAAACCGGGCTTGGAGCAAAATTTCCCAGAGGGGCATGGCTGGCACTCATCCACCGTCCTGATGCTCAAAATTTCACTGTAGGTCCCTCTGGGACAAGGGAACTGGGTAGCAAACTTGGTGTTCTTGGGGCAGTAATGACCTAAAGTGAAAAGGAGATGGATATTTCCAATTAATTTAGCAGACTAATTCTAAACAAGCCCTTTTGGAGCTGATTAAGTCAATTAATATGAAATCAAGAATTATGAATAATAAATGCAAGAGAAAAGTGCAGGAAGGATTCTCCTCTCACGGTCAGATTAAAATGTGGATCCTCAAAATGAATCTTAACTAAACTTAGAAGGAATGTGAGTAAAGTCACGGACAAGTCACTTCTTACACTTAAAAATGAAGTGTATCTTCTGAGCAGTGTGACTCCAACCCATATGAAGCGCAACCGTCAATCAGCATTCAGTAGAACAAACCAAGTGCATTTCTTTCTGTCCTTGCTCATCAGATGAGGTGGAATCAAAAATACAAGTGTTCAGAGACAAGCTGAACTTTAGTCAGACAGGGATGAATTCCAGGAAACCAGAACCTGACTAGAAAGCAATAAGTTTGCTCAGTAATAATCTTCAGATGAACCCAAGGGCCAATATCTGTTGGGGAGTAGGGAACATTCCAAGCAGCATGAGATATCTACTGTTCCTTGCTATTTGCTCAACCAGAGGACACCATCTACAGCACAAAGCCTTCCAAATGTTGTTGGCAGGCATCTCCCATCAGCATGATTGGTGGCAAACAATGGTAAAGTTGCAACTCAACCTCTGGTGGGCTACACATTGTTCATTCCTCACTGCCTTAGTTTATTAAAACTTCAAGGAACATTGCTTCAATTCTCAGAGAAAGAGTTAAGTCAACATGCAACTAGAAGATCAGTGAAAAATTAGACCATTGCAATTTTAAAATATGAATGGAAGGATTGTGGAATGGTGAAACTCACCAGCAGGGCAGGGGGTGCGGTTGGCAGAACCAATATCACAATAAGCCCCTTCTGGACAATCTAAACATTGGTCCATTTCCCAGAAGGGATTGTAGCTCCCTGCTGGGCATGGCTGTGGTCTATCAGTCCCAATCACACAATAATGGCCAGGTGGGCACTGACCACCTTTGCTTGTGACCTGTAAATATAAATGAATTCTGTCAGGATCGAAGATGTTGAGGACCCTAATGGGAAGCAAAGAAGAAAGGCAAAATTATGCCACATGGGATTGTTTAATTGAAGCCACTGAGTTGGTTGTTAGGGTCCTACAGTAGATGAAAATGGGTCTAGGCCAGGGATAGGCAACCTTGGCTCTTTTATGACTTGTGGACTTCAACTCCCAGAATGGCTGGCTCAGGAATTCTGGGAGTTGAAGTCCACGAGTCATAAAAGAGCCAAGGTTGCCTACCCCTGGTCTAGGCCAACTCGCTGTAGCCTACTCACCATGGTCAACTCACCATAGGACAACTTGCTGCAGGACAATTCAATGTAGGATTAGTTCCTTTTATTATTCAACAAAGTATTACAAAAGCTGGTAGTTATCTCTTGTATCTCTTGATACAAGAGATAAAATAATTTTGATGAAACTGTGGTCAACAAAGACAAAAGGAACTAAGTGTATCGTGCTACAAGTTGGCCATGGTGAATTGTTCAATTCCAGATGAAAACCACAGGGTCAACAAGCTGTCCACCTCTCAATCCAACGTACTTCACAGGATGCTTGTGATGATAAAATCTTTTTAAGATATTCCTTTTAACTTTCAAAACACACACACACACACACAGAGAGAGAGAGAGAGAGAGAGAGAGAGAGAGAGAGAGAGAGAGAGAGAGAGAGAGAGAGAGAGAGAGAGAGAGAGAGAGAGAGAGAGAGAGAGAGAGAGAGAGCACGACCTAATAGTTTGGAGTCTCACTGTCTGAGTAATTGTCTTTCTTATTATAAAACCATCTAGATCAGGGCTCTCCAAACTTAGCAACTTTAAGATTTGTGGACTTCAACTCTCAGAATTCCTCAGTCAGCATGTCTGGCTGAGGAATTCTGGGAGTTGAAGTCCACAAGTCTTAAAGTTGCTAAGTTTGGAGAGCCCTGATCTAGATATTAAAATCTTCAGGAGAGGTCTTTTCAAATAGGTCTTTTAAAATAGTGCTTTCAAGGCTATCTGTTGAGCATGGATCATTTCCAAATGATGGACTACTTCACTTCATCAGCACCACTAACCAGATGGGGTCTTGGAGAAACAGCTCCTCCGCTGCAATAGAATCCTGAGTCACAAAGACCAGCAGGAGAGACAAGCCCTGTTCCATCACAGAAATATCCTGCAAAGAAGCAGAAATTCAGGAGTGGTTTCAAGATAGGTGGCTGATGGGAATTAAAGGACAAAATGAGATGAGCTCTTAAAAGACCAAGATAGGACTTAATCAACACTGATTCCTAAGAGGGTAAGACCACCTGAGCTAGACTGTAAAAATACGAGGGCAATTCGGAAATTAACCTCCATTTGAGAGTGTGTAAGAAATAGGCGGGGGTAGCAACGCCCGTCCTATAGCGACACATGCGCGGTAGTTCCGTAGGCAGTGAGGAATGGAAGGAGTTGATTCGTCTGCTAGATCGCTTGAAAATGAACCAGTTTTTTTTAAAGGAAACAATGGCTTGCGTCGCACCGCTTTGATGAGGACAACGTGCTTCACGATGCTGTTAGAGGGTGGCTTCATTAGCAGGCGGGAGATTTTTTTTGCAGAAGGAATTTCAAACCTTGTAAGACATTATGACAAGTGCCTCAATTTGAATGGCAGTTATGTTGAAAAGTAATGTAATAGTTTTCTAATGTGTATAATACAAGTTCTGTATCTGCGAGTGTCTGTCATTGATAACCAAACGGAGGTTTATTTTCGAATTGCCCTTGTAGACAGACTACCATGGTTGATGACAACAGCAAGTACTGCCCGCCCAATCAGCAAAAGAAAGTTCAGAACCATCTTGGTTAGAAACACGAGGAAGAGGCCTTCATCCTGCAGTGGATGGACAATGGCTAAGATGATGATGATGATGATCAGCAGAGAGGGACCATTTCCTGTGTTTTCTGCTGACATCCAGGGGCATCTACCGAACTTGAAACAGCCTTCAAACTTCCTGTATTCTCTGATAATACCCCATTAGCACATTAAGATTTACATCCCCGACTTCTTCATTTACCTGCATGACACAGAAGGCAGTCTTCCAACTTGGTATTTCCTGTAGAGTTGCTGTAGAACCCGAGGGGGCAGGGTTGGGGGGTGGCAGAGCCTTTTGGACAGTAATGACCTCTGGGGCATATATTCCCAAGTATATCTTTCATTGGGGTTGGGATAGAAGCACCTGCCAGGCAGTAATAGCCTGCTGAACAAAGGCCGGTGACCTGGGCTTGACCTGGTAAGCCACAATAATGTCCTGAAAGAGAGGAAGTGGAATTATTCAACGTTGCATTAAAAAGAAAGGAAGCATATGGCATAGAAAAGAGTACTTGCAGCCTAGAATAACAGAATAACAGAGTTAGAAGGGACCTTGGAGGTCTTCTAATCCAACCCCCTGCTGAAGCAGGAAATCCTATACCCCTTCAGAAAAATGGTTGTCCAGTCTCTTCTTAAAAACCACCAGTGTTGGAGCATTCACAACTTCTGGAGGCAAGTTGATGCACTGATTAATTATTCTAACTCTCAGGAAATTTCTCCTTAGTTCTAGGTTGCTCCTTCCCTGATTAATTTCCAACATTCAGTAGAGAAAGAGGATCTGTCTAAAAAACCTTGCTCCATTTCAGATTTGTTCAGAGAAGCTAAACCTGGTCTGAACAATTTCTTATTGCTTAAATTGCATTCAGCATCTCTTTAAGCATGTCCATTGGCATGAATATAGCATTACAAGATGTACAGAGATATGATTCCTAAAAGTTCTTGGAGATCCTTTCCTAGAAATACAGGGAAAACTAAATGTTTACACAAAGATCAGTTCTTTGAGGTGTGTAATAAAGCATTTCCATTCACTCAGTCTGAAGCACCTGCTTGATTATAAATGGTATAGGGCAGGGGTAGGCAACCTTGGCTCTTTTATGACTCGTGGACTTCAACTCCCAGAATTCCTGAGCCAGCTTGGCTGGCTCAGGAATTCTGGGAGTTGAAGTCCACGAGTCATAAAAGAGCCAAGGTTGCCTACCCCTGGTATAAGGTCTCATGCTTGAGCAGAGGGTTGGACTAGAAGACCCCCAAGGTCTAGTCCAACTCTGTTATTCTGTTATTATTTTCTTTATTCTCTGCTGTTAGCCAATTAATCACAGATAATGGCATAATATGAAAGCTTCATTTTCACTTAAAACATTTATGTAGAAGAAGGAGCGACATAGTCTGGGGATGGAGTCAAGAGAGGAATCAGCCCAAAGTCATTATGTTCCCACAAGCAATCCAAGTCCAGCCCATCTTGAATTGCATTAACTCTTATCTAACACCAATTTAGTGCTGACTGTTAGTTGACTAGATTCTTGTGTATAGGCATGAGCAGTAAATCAGCTTAAATGGAACCTAACATATGGTCCTGATTTTTCACACCTGTCAATTTAGGAGAATAAGGTGGATCTGTTTTAATAAAACCCAAAATTGTTTCTGCTCTGAAAAAAAAACACTCAGGTTGAATCTCTTGACTTTCCTTTTCTTTCTTAGACTTCTACAAAAAAAGCATTCAACAAATTGTCAGTGATTGGATGGTTTGAAGATACCCACCTGGTGTACACAGTAGGCACAGAGAAAGATCACTGATTCCTACGTTGGGGTTGTAAGTCCCTTGAGGACATGGAAACTGATTTTCAGACATTGTGCCAGGAGGACAGTAATGCCCAACTGGACATTTGCTGTTGACCAAGGAGGACGAATTTTGAAGACAAAAGTACCTTCAAAAAAGAAAACATGAAAAGGATGAAAGATATTGAATTCCTGGGGCAAACATTTCACTATTTCCTAACACAGCCAAACTCAATAAATAAGAATGCCCAAGGGTGATTTATTTCCAAACAGGATTAATATATTCCTGTTTAACCAAAATGGCTTACAGAAACATTGAAAGTCATAAAAGAAGGGAACTAGCAGGAAAAAAAAAATCCCGCAATGCAGCAAAGTCTTTGCAAAGCAGAGCTCAAAGGCAGGAGAGGTCATAAGATTAAGAGATTTCCAGAAAACAGACTTGATCTGATGGATGCTAAGTTTTCTGGGAATGGTTATCTCACAAGTGGGGAGATGCTCTTTAAAAACCATCTCGAAAACCTCCATGGTCTATCTTATTTGATGGGGAATTCAGGGATGAAGCTTGGAAGATGGTCTTATGGTCCCAACAAGGATGGATGGGAAAAAGAGAAGATTGATATGCTATTGCTTTTATTTTTTTAATTTATATCCCAACTCTATTGTTTTTATAAACAACTTAGGATGGAGAATATATCTAATACTCCTTCCTCCTCCTATTTTCTCCACAACAAGAACCCTTTGAGGTAAGTTAGGATGAGAGAGAGTGATTGGCCCATAGTCACCCAGTCAGCTCTCATGGCTAAGGTGGGACTAGAATTCACTGTCTCCTGGTGATTGGTCCAAAATCACCCAGCTGGCTTTCATGCCTAAGGCAGGACTAGAACTCACTGTCTCTGGTGATTGGACCAAAGTCACCCTGTCACTTTCGTACCTAAGCCAGGACTAGAACTCACCATCTCCCAGTTTCTAGCCTAGTGCCTTTAACTACTAGACCAGGGGTAGGCAACCTTGGCTCTTTTATGACTCGTGGACTTCAACTCCCAGAATTCCTGAGCCAGCCAAGCTGAAGGGAAAGAGAGAGGTTTCCATGCTGAGCCATGCTGGCTCAGGAATTCTGGGAGTTGAAGTCCACGAGTCATAAAAGAGCCAAGGTTGCTTACCCCGGCACTAGACCAAAGAAACTCTTGCTTTGCCCAGAGAAAAAGCTGGTGCTGTGAGATGCAGACAAATTTCATTTTCATCTTTCCCCACATTTAAATTGTCCCCTAAAAAAAGCTATTTTTGCCTTTAAGGGACTACACCATGGCCTTTTGATTCATTTCCCACTTCAGCATGGAAACGCCTAATCAGGACAGCAAAATGAGGAACCACAAATCAATTAAGGCTGCCCAAAGGCTGAAATCCAGAGGATACACTTAGCCATACATAATCCCAAATGGGATGTCACCAATATCCCTTCTCCCTTGGATGCCCTTAGCAGAAGCAAACATTTCCTCTTGTCGGTCCCATTCAATGGGCCACCGCAGTTGACAATGTTCTTCTTTTGCACCGGATGTCACAATTCTCCTTGTTTGCTCACCCATCAGGGCAGGGAAGGCAGCTGGCTTGCTTCTCCAAATTGTTATAGGACCCCGCTGGGCAAGGCAGTGGATTAGCTGTGCCTTGAGGGCAAAAATATCCTGGAAGAGAAATTAGTAAAGTACTGAAAGCAGCAGGATCCCCTTGTAGTCCAGGCAAGATTGAAGGCCAGCCCAAAGAAATTCTCTCTCAGAGCAATTCTGAAAAAGACTCTGGAAATAACAAAGGACTGTGGCTCTTTTAGGTCAGGACAAAATTCTCTTCTAAGATAAGAGGAAAATGTGCGGCAGAGCACTAATCTAAAGACCTGGAGAGAAGAGAAATGAAAATATCTGAGAAAAAATTTCTCTGGTTAAATTCTTTGGAAGAGAAAATTGCAATTGGTAAGCAAATGCACACCTCTACATATCATTTTTTTTTAAACAAATATTCCATCGATTCACTCATTGCAGAAAATTTGCATTGGATTTTGTGCCACGCAATTTAAGATAGGAATTTTCTTATAGTCCTACCTGGAGATGCTAAGAACTGAATCGTTGCCCTTCTGAGGACAGGCTAACCTACTGAGATCTGATCCAGATGTTAGCATGGGAAATAGACCATTATCTGAGGATCGAACCATCATTCATATAGTTATAGCAATCTTTAAATAGTGGCAGATGTTGTATCAAAATAGGAAATGCAAATCCTCCTGTTTGCTGCTTTGCTATTTTAAAACACACACACACACACACACACACACACACACATATCAAAGCACCCAAAACTGGAATCTGGTGTGGAAAAAAGAACATGTCTCTCTTTTGTAAGGTGAATGGAAAGGCTTAACCCTTCGTTTCAGGGGAAGAAGAAACCAGTGAGTGATAAAGAGATGAAAACCCAGCGGAGTCTCTAAACTGATGAATGTCTGGGAGATGTCTTCATAGGACCAAACCTCCTGAGAAATTGATGCCAGAAGTAGCAACAAGCAAAGATCTGAATTATTATATCACTGAGGAATCTCCAGGGACTCAGTACTGATTGAATGGGGAGAGATTCTCCCTGAAAAACTCCAGTTTAATTTCTCTTCCCAATCATCCCTGGAAGAATCTTGTAATAATCATATTCCGAAAGAAAGAAAGAAAGAAAGAAAGAAAGGAAGGAAGGAAGGAAGGAAGGAAGGAAGGAAGGAAGGAAGTGGTGGCTAAATGGCTGAATGCTAAAAACAGAAGTTCTCTAGAAACTGTCATCAATAGATAACAAAAGGCCATTTCAGTCCAAATGGAAGTTTGTCAGAGATTCAAAGGGTAAGAAAAATCCCCTGAGCTAAAATAATAATAATAATAATGTAACAAATCTCTGGAAAATTCAAGACATATGCAAAAATGCAGAGCCAATTTGGTATAGTGGTTAAGGTGTTGGCCTAGAAACCAGGAGACTGTGAGTTCTAGTCCCACATTAGGAATGAAAGCTGTCTGGATAACTTTGGGCCAATCACTAGAAGATTGTGAGTTCTAGTCCCATTTTAGGCACAAAAGGTGGCTTGAGTGACTTTGGGCCAATCACCAGGAGACTGTGAGTTCTAGTCCCACCTTAGGCATGAAAGCTGGTGGATGACTTTGGGCCAATCATCAGGAGATGGTGAGTTCTAGTCCCACCTTAGGCGTGAAAGCTGAATGAGTGACTTTGGGCCAATCAACAGAGGAGGGTGAGTTCTAGTCCCGCCTTAGGCATGAAAACTGGCTGGGTGGCTTTGGGCCAGTCACTTACTCTCAGCCCAACCCACTTCACAGGGTTGTCATGGGGGAAATAGGAGGAGGAAGCAGCATTACGTATGTTTTCTGCCCTGAGTTATTTATAAAAACAATAAAGGTGGGATAAACATGTAATAAATAAATATACCTTGGGGACAAGGACCTCCACCCTGGCTTGTGGTCAGTGGATTGGGTAGCACTGAGCCCAAGATGCAGAAGAAACCTTCTTCACACGGTCCCGTTGGGGCTGGCAACCCAGGTGTGCTGCAGAAGTGACCTGGCAGACAAGGGGAGCACTCAACCTGTCACAGAGGAAGGACACTTTTCACCATGGTTTTCCAGCTGAAATTCAGAATGTTCATGGGAGGGAAAAAACTTTCCACAGATGTCTCTTCAGTTAGAAATACCTGATTTTTAAACACAAAGGAGATGACCTTCCCTTTGTAGCTTTGAAACTACAGCATGTATCACAGTACTTTGAAAGCACACTAAAAGCTCAATTTTCCAAAGCTGTAATTCCCCTTGCTTTAAGACTGCACTGTCTCCCCATTCTCTAAGAAAACCTCTCAGTCTGTTTTTAACAAATTAAAAAGTTTCAGTTGTACGAGTTGTACTGATTGTTTGTCCACCCGTGTCGTCTTACAGTGGGCTTTGACTGAATTCAAGGATACAAGGAAAACAAGAATAATGGAAATTTAATTCCTCTTTCAGCTTTTTGATATGGGCTTTGACGTTGTATTATTTTGGTTCTTGTTTACTTAAATGGGTATGTTTATTTGCCTATGTGTTTTGCGACAGAAATATAGAGCACATATAAAAAATAATATATGGAAATAACAAATTAGGACTGAGATTCTTCTCTGGATCAACCATAAATGTGTTATGTAAAGAGAAACAATATCTACATACATCTACATACCATTCAAAAGAAACAGACCAAAAGCTAAAAGAC
>NW_015386631.1:253641-277712 GCF_001527695.2 Protobothrops mucrosquamatus | reverse complement strand
GGCCTTACCTCTGAATGTAACCTTGATCCAGCAGCAAATGTCCCCACCGGACAAGGATTGGGGATAATGGTGCCCCTTGGACAGTAATAGCCAGAAGGGCATGGGCCAGCCTGTTCTGTGATGGAAAAGAGAAGAGGAAAAGGCAGAGAAAAGCTTTATTGCTAACAATGCCTTCCTTGTTTTGATATTCTAATTTAACCCTCAATAATTGGGCTTCTTAGCTTTCCTTATTAGAGCTTCACTTTTTTGTTTTAATAAGATGAGCACAGCCAGATGTCTTTGTACAGACTCTCATTTCTCAGGACCCTGATTCCTCCCTATCTCTAATGGCATGCATCAACTGAGAAGTCTTCTTTATATTTGATTTAAATGAAGGCTGTCTCTTTGGTTGATGATGTAGAGCAGAGGAATTAAGATCTATTCAAGACAACAGTAACAACAAAGAGGTAAAGGAGATGTTGCTGTCAGAAAGGGTACAGATCCATCTTGTTTTCTCTAAGCAAGAAGCTCTTCCAAGTGGCCACACTACCTGCAATTGAAGGTGATCCACTCTGAGATTAGTTTTATCAGGTAAGTCACAAGTATAGACAAGATGCCTTTAGTGGGAAGATATGTTTGGTCAATGATGGCAATAAACTTTTGATTAAATGGGAAGACTGGAGCAAAGGACAGCAGCTGTGGCAAAGCTAATATTCCACATGAAGCCTCAACCCAACTAGATTGAACAAGAACAGTACAACCACTTAGGGGGGACCAATACAAAAGCCTTCCAAAGAAGAGCAAGGCTACCATTGAGGTGAGCAATAGGGTTGGGACGATCTGAGCCTTGAGTGCAATAAAATCCTTCCCAGCATTCTCCTGTGACAGTTGTTGCGTTATGGTACTGGCAGAACTTTCCACCATCACAAACTTGACATTCAGTCAGGCTTCTTATTCCTTGGACAGGGTTGTAGGTCCCTGGGGGGCAAGGCTTCCAGTCCAAGCCTGTTCCTTCTGGGCAGTAAAAACCTAGAAGAAAATTGTAGAACTAGGTAAACAGACATCTGTTTATAGCTTTATGTCAATATCTCCACTGTTTTTATACATGTATGCACCATGCATGCCTTCACGTGGATCTATCTTGAGTAAACATCCTGGAATGGATACAGATTATGGAGACATATTTGTGCATGCAGATCTCCAATGGGTGATCAACAACTGAAATATTTTAATTGGTGATGAACATACATGTGAAATATACTGGTTGTATTACTTTTCTCAAGTCTCCCAGGCTATGGGTGAAGACATGTCATAAAGCCAAATTTGACATGACACTCTGTCTGGCTGGCTGTCTGCCTGCCTACCTTCCTACCTAATCTATTTATCAACATTTTATGCCATCCAAAAGCTGAGGCCTCTGGATGGCTTAAAACACAGGAATTACCAAGAACTTGAGTAACTGGGAGGGCAAAGACAAGGCAGATGAACAGAGGGAACTGAAAGGGATTGCAAATAAAAATATCCTCATTTTACTGATCATTTTGGGAGTTCTCTCATTTTGTTTCCCAGGGATACTAAACTGGGCAAGCCTGTCAACTCGCAGAGAGAATGAAATGAGGGAAATCCATTCATCTCTCTAGAAATGCAGAAACACCAGAAGGGCTACAAAACCCCACACTTTTCGAGAAAGAGCCACAGTGAAGGAAGTGTGGATGTAAGAATCTCTGCAGTCCAGAGGTTTGATAGATAAAACAGCTCTGCCCACTAGAAAACTCACCTTTGGGACATAACTGTGGCAAATGACCAGGTGTACAGTACTTCCTTTCTGGACATGAGGGGCACCGTTCTTTTCCATGGGTCTCTGCCATGTAGGTGCCAGGAAGACAGGGAGTCGGGATTTCACTGCCTGAGGGGCAGTAGTGACCTACAGGGCAGGGGGCACCAGAAATCCCATCAGTGGGCCTTGGGGTGGTAGATCCCGCAATGCAATAAAACCTACCAACGTAGCAAGAGAAAAAAAATATTGATGAATAATGAGGGAGGGTAAAGTACTTGCAGTCATGAAAAAGGAGTCCAGCAACAGGACCATAGAATAGAATAGAGCTGGAAGGGACCTTGGAGGTCTTCTAGTCCAACCCCCTGCTCAAGCAGGAGAACCTATGCCATTTCAGATAAGTGACTGTCTAGCCTCTTCTTAAAAACCTCCAGTGATGAAGCACCTACAACTTCTTGTGGCAAGCTGTTCCACTGGTTGATTGTTCTCACTGTCAGGAAGTTTCTCCTTAATTCCAGGTTGCTTCTCTCTTTGATCAGTTTCCAACCATTGTTTCTCGTCCTGCCTCCATGTCGAGAAGAATTCTTATGTATCTTGGGCTCAGTGCTACTCGAGCCATTGACCACAAGCCAGAGTGGAGGTCCCCAAGATATATTTATTTATTTATCTATCTGTTAGGCTTTTATCCTACCTTTATTATTTTTATAAGTAATTCAAGGTGGCAAACATACACAATGCTCCTTCCTTCTCTTGTTTTCCCCACAATAACAACCCTGTGAGATGGGCTGGACAGAGACAGGGACTGGCCCAAAGTTACCCAGCCAGCTTTTAATGCTTAAGATGGGACTAGAACTCACAGACTCCTAGTTTCTAGCTTGGTGCCTTCACCACTAGACAAAACTCGTTAAGGATCAGGGGGAGTTAAGACATAACTTGCAGAGGAATGTCAAATGTTAATAAAGGGCTGGATAAGATAAGAGGAAAGTAAAAATAAAAACAAAAACCGCTGGACCACTAATATCTGCAGCTGAATCTACTGTTTGATTATCTGTCACACACATATATAGACAGAAATGTTCATATTTCTTTCTATATTAAAGGGGAAGACATCTCTGGTACATACCCTGGATCACAGTGGCCAGAGGGGGACACAAGGCCAGTGCTATTGCAGAAATGACCCCCAGGGCAAGATTTGCAACTCTGAAGGTCTGGGCTCCCTTCATCTCCAGACCATGTTCCATCAGGGCAGGTCAATGGAATGAGAGCTCCTAGAAAGAGAGAGACGGATCCATTTGACCAGTGAAGAAGAGACATTTGAAGGAGCCAAACCGAAGGAGAGGTTGCTGTACCTGAAAGGCAGTAGTGCCCAGCAGGACAAGGCTGTCCAGATACTCCATCAGCTGGGTTCGGTACACGAGCTCCACCCTTACACCAAAATCCTGCAGCACAATCACCTAAACGTAATAGAAAATCTGTCTCCATCACACAGAATGATCCAACAATGAAGAGAGGTGTCGTTCACACAATCCCCTGATGTTGTCCCTTGCAGGGAGGGCATGATGCTGGCTGGAGGATCATGGAAACTGAAGCCCATCACAGCTGGAAGATGCCAGGTTGAAGGAAATGGATATAGTTGAGGGATGGGGGACCGGTGGCTCTCCAGAGTGGCAAAATGACAGGTAGTCCTTGACTTAACAATCATTCATTTAGTGACCATTCAAAGCTACAAGAGCACTGAAAAAAGTGACTTATGACCGATTTTCACATTTCTAACCGTCACAGCAATCCCAAGATCACATGATCAAAATTTGGTAACTGGCACGCATTTACAATGGTTGCCATGTCTCAAGATCATGTGATCAGTATTTGTGACCTTCCCAACTGGCTTTCCACAAGCAAAGCCAATGGAGAAGCCTGGATTCACTTAACGACTGCATGATTCACTAAACTGCAGTGATTTGCTTAACCACCATGCCAAGAAAGAAAGATCATAAAATTAGGCACAGGTCACTTAACTGCCTGGCTTAGCAATGGAAATCGGATCTCAATTGTGGTCATAAGTCAAAGACACTCAGTACAAGTCTTAGTCACTCTGCCCATTGTGTTACTAGGCTGAGACGTGGAGTTCAACCACTTGCAAAGGGCCAGTTCTTCATTTCTGGCATTGAACACACAAAATATGCTTCCTAAAACACTAATAATGTCCTTGATAATCACTTTGGACTTCTTTTTCCTCTTACCTGTTGGTGCTGCCAATCCGGGAGAGGAACAGTATTTTCCTGGTGGGCAGTTTTGACACTCCAGAATGTTTTTTAACTTTGGTTTGGCTCCGAAGGTCCCCAAGGGGCAGCTGTACTGTGTGGACCGCTGTGTCCCTGGGGGACAGTAATGACCTTCCGGGCAAGGGTAGAGAGTGTAATTGCTGATAGGTCCTTCCTGACTATCACAATAATAACCTGAACAAGGAAGTAGAGAATTGAGGTTGGACACTGATTGAGCCCAATGGGAGAGAAAAACTCTGCAGTTATTTTTCAATCATAGATGAAGGCCTTGGATGCCAAACACCTCCTGAACTGAGATCTAAACATCTCCTTCATGATTTTTCAAGACCTTCCTAGTAGAAGGTCTTCCTAACCTTCATGCTAGGTCCACTTACCTTCCTTGCATTCTCCAGTGGGGAGTGTCAATCCAGAACCTTCACAGTAAAACCCAGAATGGCAGAGTTGACAGTCAGAGACCGCACTTTGACCAAATCGATTTGAGAAGGTTCCTGGGGGACAGAGGCTGGGTGCCGTAGACCCCACAGCTGGGAAAAAAAGGTGTTGTAAGAAACAAGGGTTAGATAGCCATTAAACCTGAAGCACAACCTCTCCCTCTATTAAGGTTATGGCTACAGATACTCCTATCCAGATCAGGAAAAAAAGAAAAGGAAAAAAGATGCTAAATATGATGTGCCACATTTTTTTTTAATTCTATCCTTTCTTCAAGCTGTCCGGGTGTTTTTCTCCTGCAGAAAAAGCAGGTTGTAGAAAAGACTATGTTGCAAATCTCAGGATATAGATGATAAGTGAATAGAAAATATAGGTGATAAGTATTAATTGCATTGCACATATTGTGGCTTTGTGGGAAACCACACTTCATGGAGACCCCTCTGTTACAGAATAACCAGACTTCTGGTTTTGCCAGAATAATCCTGATTTTGGAAGAAGAGTCCCGGAGACCAGGCACACTTCCCAAACTAAGGAAAGGACCACAATTTCCAGAGGTATGTATGCAAGAGCATCCCCATGTGAGCCACAGATAGAAATCCCTCACTTATTGTCCCTAGATACTCCAAATCCAGGTTACAAAAATCCAGACATATACTAGGTGGCATCAGGGAGAAGTTACTACTGTACATTTCTTAGCTGTCATCTGATAGCAATTCTGAGTTTTGCAGCCCAGATAGTTTCATCCAAACTGTATCCTTGAGGTTATGACTTGATTAATAAATGTGAAAAATTTTATAAATTAATGTGTCCTGGTTCTTCATTTTGGAAATCTGATCACTACAAGGATCCAGGCAAGTGAGAATGCAACTCACGGCAATAGGTCCCTGAAGGACAGATGTTGCCAGTAATCCCATCAAGTGGCTTGGGAGAAGGAGACCCTCCAATGCAGTGAAATCCAGCAGCACATTCACCGCTTGGAGCTGATAAACCTGGGGAAGAAGCAGGAAAGAATAGAAACAGAAGCTATGGGTGGTCCTTATTATTAAGTTGCACAAATATTAGCAAAGAAAAGGTAAATCGGTAATAAACAAACAGAGAGAGAGGTCAGCCAAGCCATTAGTTGATGCATCATCTGGGCCAGGATTTACGGAGCAGGATTGTAAAGTTAAAGAGAGCCTAGTGGTTAAGGAACCAGGCTACAAACCGGGAGACTGTGAGTTCTAGTCCTGCCTTAGGCACTGGGTGACCTTGGGCCAGGTCATCTCCCTCCGCCCTAGGAAGCAGGCAATGACAAACCACTTCCAAAATCTTGCCAACAAAATTGCAGAGACTCTCCAGGCAGTCACCAGGAGTCAACACTAACTCAAAGGCATACATGCAGTGTGTAAAGTACAATGTATATCTGGGGTTCTTTACATATACAGTATATTCTGAGGCCCAGTCAGGAGGCCCATGCATTTAACCAACCAAACCACAATATGGAAATCGTCTTTGTGATTACCGTCCTCCCAACCCACCCGTGATAACCCATCATATAACTCTTCCTTCAATAGCTCAATGACAACTCCATTGATGTTTGCGTAATATTCACTTGTGTTTAAGTGCAATCCGTTGCTTAATTGATTGCCAGATGGCTTGCCGACAAAAATGACAATAAAATATCAGGATTAATGATGCAAGAAACTGTATATCTGGGTATCAGGAGTAATCAATTAGAAAAGCAATTATAAGACAACTTGCAAATTTCCTCACATTCTGTCATAAACTGTGATTGCAAGCTCTCTGGAACAATTGTTCTTATGGTCAGAACTTGGCTTTTCTCCCTTTGGAGGGCCCAAGAACAGATAATGGCTTTCCTATGACAGAAATCTTTCCAAGTACTTAGAGAGAGTGACGTGATCAGACTTATCTTCTCAAGGCTAAGCCTCCCTGAATCCTTCAAATTCTTTGTACACATTTTAATTTCTGATACAAGAGAACATTTGTAGCTCAGGGTTGAACGGTGGAGTGCACTGATGATGTTACCTAGTTGGGTAATGAAATGTCTGCAAGAAAACAAACAAGCTCAGAGAGCACCAAGGATTCCACAATTCAACTTTTTAAATCAGCCTCATAATTCTTTTCTGAGCCTGCTCCAGTCCTTCCTAAAATGTGATCATTGTTGGACAAGGTATCCTTGAGGCCCAACCTAACATAGAATAACATTGGGTTCTTGCACATTAAAAAAAAATCTACACTTCACACAGAGAGGTATTTGTGTAAAAAATATTTTTTTAAATAAGATTTTCTGGACACCTGAAGCTTCTAATGTTGTACTCAAAACTGATGTGAATCAGAAATGAAACACATACCTTTTCAGTCCCTATGCCTAGGTGCCTCTTTACCTGGTGCATTACAGTAAAGTCCTGGTGGGCACAGAATGGGGTCAGGGCTCCCTTCTGGACAGTAGAACCCAGGAGAACATTTTGCCCCTGTGGCTGTTGCTGGACAAAGACAGTTGCCATTGGTGTAATTATCAAGATCAAAAGGCTGAGGGGTCCAAGCAGCTGAAATGCAGAACCAGCCTGTGGGAGAATGAAGGAGAACATGAAGAAAGAGTGGATTGCAATATCAACAACTAATCTTCAATGAACACAGCCCGAAGTCTTTTTGAATTTGGCCAACGAAAGGAGGCAGGGTACTTAAACATCCATTTTAATTTCTTTAACAAAATCATCATATTTTTTGACTAAGTTATGTTTAATAAATGCAAAGCAAAACCAAGCAAAACCCAACCCCTCCTCCCAAAATCAAGAGCCTTAAAAAAAGCTGCCCATCTCCTTCCTACTCTAAGGTGAGATTTACAAGAGATTATCCAAAAAAGAACACATCACAGAAGAACTGGTTCAGATCAGGAAGAAAATCAGAGGAAGACAGGATAGCGATGCCTCTGATTAAGGAAATTGGGAGATAGAGCTGGAAATAGATGGAGATGGAGGTGGGAGTAAAGGTGGAGATGGAGATGGTGATTGAGGTGGAGATGGAGGTGGAGAGGGTGATTGAGGTGGAGGTGGAGATGGAGATGGTGATTGAAGTGGAGGTGGAGGTAGAAATGGAGGTGGAGATGGAGATGGTGATTGAGGTGGAGGTGGAGGTAGAAATGGAGGTGGAGGTGGAGATGGTGATTGAGGTAGAGGTGAAGAAGGAGGTGGAGTTGAAAGTGGGGACAGAGATAGAGATGGGGATAATTTTGTCAGATGTACAGAAACATTTCTTCTTCGACATGTAACCTCACCTGCATCACACTTTCCTGAAACCATAGTTAAGTTTTCCTTCCCACAATAGTATCCTGGAAGGCAGGGTAAGCAGCTGTCCAAGCTTTGTGCCATGGGGTCTGGATTATAATAGCCCCGAGGGCATGGAAACTGGATAGCATATCTGGTTCCTTTGGGGCACAACAAAAGAGAGGCAAGAACCAAAATCATTCCTCAAATGTGTAATGCTTGCAATGCATTTTTGGCCTAATTGTAAGATTGGAAGTAAACTTAAGATCCAGAACACAGGCTCTGGGCTAAATCAAATATTTCTGGGTTCAAAAACAGTAGTAACAAACTTTAAAAAACAGTAATAACAATAGCTTTCCTGGAAGGTTAGCCTAAAACCTTTTCTCCTATGTCATGTTAATTTTCTAGCCAATGGCTTTTCCTTTGTTTGCTGCTAGCAGAAATAGAACAGAGTATTGTCAAAGAAAATACTGATAGATCTCTTTTCTGGTTGCTCAAAAGAGTTGGCTATGGATAACGAAAACAAAAAGGATGAGACATGTCAGTCTAAGAAAATCCAACAATCAAAATAAACAATAAAAAGATTTCAAACAAAAACCAATACTACATTTCAAATCTATCTATCTATCTATCTATCTATCTATCTATCTATCTATCTATCTATCTATCTATCTATCTATCTATCTATCTATCTATCTATCTATCTATCTATCTATCTATCATCCATCTCTTGCTGCTCTTCTCAGCTTCCAGACCCCAACTTCTTCTGCAAGATTTTAGATATAAATGAAGGAAATTCTATTTCAGGAATGGGAATGCTTGAGGATTCTAGAACTGCAGCTCCCAGCCTCTTAGAAGGAATCCATGAAGCATCTGATGACATAGTATTTTTGATTCTGTGTGTAGGGGAAATTTATAAGAGAATAGAAACAAGAGGCCTCTCTAGGCATATCACTCCCTTCTCCATCCTTAAAACTTTCCATTCCTCCAGACAGCTGAAAGTGCACGGCTTCAATTCAGTTGATCTGTTTTGCTGCTTCTTCTCTTAAGATGCTGGGGTCATCTACTGCCAGAGACTATGTGTTGTTCACCCATCCCTTGCACCATCCGGTCAGTGTTTCTACTTGAAGCAGGGATGAGGCCGATAACAAACAACCACATCCCATCAAGTGAGGAGATCTCATGGACCCTTCAGATGCAGGCCATGAAACTTACTGCTTATATCAGGGGGTCTTCAAACTTGGCGCTTTGATGACTTGTGGAATTCAACTCCCAGAGTTCCTCAGTCAGCAAGCCTGGCTGAGGAATTCTGGGAGTTGAAGTCCACAAGTCATCAAAGGGCCAAGTTTGAAGACCCCTGGCTTATATGATGTGCTTCTTTCTGATGCTTTGCACATCTGCACCTAACTGTCAGCAGATGGCACTCCTGTATCTGGATAGTTTTTGAAACTCTGAAACGTTGTCCCTGTATTTTTCCCTTTTGAAATCAGATTCGCCTCTTTTCTCCAATGGACCAATGGGAATTTGCTTCCAGTTCATCATAAAAAATGTGTGTGGTTTTTTTTTTTTAGGACTTTAGCTTTGAGCTTACCTTCAGGGCAATAGAAGCCGGGAGGACATGGGAAACCACCATAACTGGTGGTGTTTTCAGGGCAGTAGTAACCAGCTGGACAAGGGGAGCAAACAGACTGTGTGGTGAGATTATTGTAAGTTCCTGCAAGACAGGGAAGGGGGTGGCTGGTCCCCTCTGGACAGAAGCGACCCACAGGGCAAAAACCTCCCTGTTCTGGAAATCCTAGAAGAAAGAAGAGTGGGAAAATCAACAACGATCTTTCCAGTCCTCAAGAAATAGAAAGGGATGGCAGAGTTTGGGGGTGGGAGGGAGAGAGAACCTTGAAAACAAAAATCAGCACACATGTACAAATCTCCATCCTCAAATTCTTAGATTAACTAAACCCAATTTAGTTTTCACTTCACTCGGGGAGAAAAGATGTGGAATATTGCAATTTGGGACGGTGCTCTGCCAGAGCCATTTTTATATTAGCTTCTTTTTTTCTATTATTTTTTCCCCCGGCAAGATGAGGCAAGGGACAGACTCGTAGCACCTCTCCCCTCTCCAGTTTAAATTATTTTAAACTAAGCCGATTTGATGAGTAATCAATGGAGCAAATCTACCTACATTTGCAATCTTGCACAGGTCTTTTGGTAGGAGCAAACCCTATCAGGATATATTCTAAAGCAAATGTGGACAGGATTGCATTGTGATACCCATTTAGCGTTTAGATTATGCATGTACCTGCCGTAGGGGGAAGAGAAAATAACCTGTATTAAAGATAACACGCACATACACACGTTAATATGCATGGGCCGGCAACCGCTCACCCATCACCACGTCCTGATTAATTGGGATGCCTCATTAGTAAACAAAGCAGTTTGAATCAATTCATCTGATTAATCTGTTAAGTTCTGCAGACCAGATTGGACTGGATAGGAATGTGAATGGAGTTAGCTTAACACCCACACAGCTGGTTTTTGGGCTGGAAGGGAAGAAGAGTGGGATCTGATAGAGGCTTCCCACAGAGAAGAGATGGATTTGCACCCTGCTTGACAGAACATGCAGCAGGACATCATCGGACGTTCTCACCTGCTGGGGAAGGTGAAGTGGCTCCAGGCAGACAGTAGTAGCCAGCCAAACAGGGTCCAGAGGGCGACGAGAGGCCAACGGAGGAGCAGTAATACCCAGGTGGGCATGCAATGCAGCTGGTCTCAAGTGAAAGATACAGTCTGGGAAGACAATAATCCCCAGCTAATTTCATGGGACATAGAATAGTAGGGTTGGAAGGGGCCTTCAAAGTCTTCAAGCAGGAGACCTGGATCCTCAAGCAGGAGACCTGGATCTGCTAGCAACACCCCTAATTTGACGCTCTATAATTGGTGGCTTGGGTTAGAGATACCAATATTATGTTCACCAAGTAAAATCAGTCTTTCTGGCTCTGCCAATCTGGAGGAGCCATGATGCTTGGCTCATCCACAAAACCCACAATGTATGCCTTTTCCCTTTTCTTCCAGAATAACAGAGTTGGAAGGGACCTTAGAGATCTTCTAGTCCACCCCACTGCTCAAGCAGGAAACCCTATACCAGGGGTAGGCAACCTTGGCTCTTTTATGTCATAAAAGAGCCAAGGTTGCCTACCCCTGCCCTATACCATTTCAGACAAATGGTTGTCCAATCTCTTCTTGAAAATCTTCAGCATTGAAACGCCCACAACTTTTGAAGGCACTTCTTTCTCAAGAGGACAAAGTAATCACAGTCCACATGTTCTTAAGAGCCATACCTGTCTGAGAAAGTACCTGCCGGACATGGCAGGGGGGTTCTAGTGCCAGCTGGACAAAAGTGCCCTACTGGACATGGGCCTCCAGCACTAATATTCATGATTCCATCAGGATTTGGGACACTGGAACCTGAAGAGAAAGCCAAGAAAACAAATATCATTTTCACAGAGAGGATTGAGAAAGGAGGAGATGGGAAACCCCGGAATCCCGGTTGCTGAAATGATTTTCTATGTTTAGCCCAGAACATTCAGAATTCCTGGTCTAGTTTTTGTAATAATAATAATAATAATAATAATAATAATAATAATAATAATAATAATAATAATAATAATAATAATAATAATAATAATAATAATAATAATAATAATAATAGAGTTGGAAGGGACCTTGGAGGTCTTCTAGCCCAACCCTCTGCTCAGGCAGGAAACCCTACACCATTTCAGACAAATGGCTGTCTAGTTTCTTCTTAAAAACTTCCAGTGTTGGAGCATTCACTGCTTCTGGAGGCAGGTTGTTCCATGGGTTAATTGTTCTACCAGTTGGGAAATTCCTCCTTAGTTCTAGGTTGCTTCTCTCCTTGGTTAGTTTCCATCCGTTGCTTCTTGTCCTGCCTTCAGGCGCTTTGGAGAATGTTGATTAGATAAGATGCATCATCCATTTCCACTCTTTTTTATTTTTAAAAAAAGCATACATACAGCTAGAATTTAAAATAAGAGGAGATACATACAATCTGTACCTGTACTACAGAAGAATCCTGGTAAACAGGGACCACTGGGAGAAGATAATCCTGATTCCCCACAAAACATCCCTGGACAGAAACACAAATAATCTATTTTCAATTTACAAAGCTATCTGAATAAAGTAAAATTGATTTCTTTTCCCCAGCTGAGATAAGCATATTCTGCTCTGGCCCTGCCACATTCAACAAGGCAAATGCTATGTTTTGAAGGAACAACATCCAATCCACAGCCTTGGAGATCTTGCTCAAAGTTTAAATAGAGTGAAATGAGAGTGGGTTTTGTTTCAGAGATGGGGGGGCTCACCTGATGGGCATCGCTGGCATCTCTGAGCTTGGTCAATACCGGCTGATGGATTATAAGTCCCAGGGGGGCAGGGATAAAAGGAGACCCCAGTCTTTGGAGGGCAGTAAAATCCAGGTGGACATTGATACCTTACACCGTTTTTACAATAAAGACCGGCTGGGCAAGGGTAACATTCATCTTGACCTGGGAGAAGAGAGAAAAGATGAACCAAGCCACTGTCTTAATAATAATAATAATAATAATAATAATAATAATAATAATAATAATAATAATAATAATAATAATAATAATAATAATAATAATAATAATAATAATGATAAAGTTGGAAGGGACCTTGGAGGTCATCTAGTCCAACCCCCTGCTCAGGCAGGAAACCCTATACCATTTTGGACAAATGGCTGTCCAGTTTCTTCGTAAAAACTTGCAGTGTTGGCGCGTTCACCGCTTCTGGAGGCAGGTTGTTCCACTGGTTAATTGTTCTAACTGTCAGGAAGTTTCTCCTTAGTTCTAGGTTGCTTCTCTCCTTGGTTAGTTTCCATCCGTTGCTTCTTGTTCTGCCTTCAGGCCCTTTGGAGAATAGCTGGACTCCCTCTTCTTTGGGGCAGCCTCTGAGATATTGGAACACTGCTACATGTCCCCCCTTGTCCTTCTCTTCGTTAAACTAGACATACCCAATTTCAGCAACCGTTCTTTATATGTTTTAGCCTCCAGTCCCCTAATCATCTTTGTTTCTTTTCTCTGTACTCTTTCTAGAGTCTCAACATCTTTTTTACATCGTGGTGACCAAAACTGGATGCAGTATTCCAAGTGTGGCCTTACCAAGGCATTGTAAAGTGGTATTAATACTTCATGTGATCTTGATTCTATCCCTCTTCCTGGTTCTTCTTTGTAAATTCAATTAAACTCTCCTTTGGCTTAAATCTGAAGATCTTATCTAGCCTTATCAGGACTACACATAGATCACAAAGCTGCTTTTCCATGCTTCTTTCTACTTAGTGTAGTACAGTGTGTTGTGTTGTGTTGTAGTGTAACTTCTCAGTAGAGATCCCATCTAGGTTGGCTTACTGGAGGAGGACGAGAACTTCCAAAGAGGCACCAATAGTACCTTATGAGGTTCTAGATTGAATTTGAAATGGCTTCCTAATAAGTCCAGAATAGATTCTGAATATTTGGGGGGGGGGCATTGTTAGATTCATTTTTGAGCCTCTGAAGTTAAAGTGAAAGAAATCGGCTAGACTCAATCAGCAATTATTACCAGCAAAGCATGAATCTTTCTTTTCACAGCTGACCTGTTATTGCACTGTATTCCCCATCTTGGCATGGAGATGGCATGGCTGACCCTACAGGGCAGAAGTGACCTTCAGGACACAGATCTCCAGTTACTCTGTCCATTGGTCTTGCTGCACGTGTCCCACCCCTGCAGTAAAACCCTGAAAGCAGAGGAAAATGAATTGCATTAAATCATATTTGGTTGCAGAAGAAGGCAGAAATGCAGATTTGCCCTGGAAACACCAAACTTTCACATTTGTAAAGTTTTCCATTAGGTATCCATTTGCAAATTGTCATTGACTCAAGAATTAAATTTCTTGTCACAAACTGGCAGGTAAATACTATGCACTGCAACAAAAATTAAGAGGAACAGAAAAGATGGTTCACCTTTCCAGCATTCCCATTCAGGTGCTTTGCAGCTGTGTAGGATCACAACTCCCAGAATTCCTATTGCTGAAATTCTAGAAGTAGCTACCCCCAAAAAAATCTGGCAATCAATAGGTTAGGACAGTGGTGGCGAACCTATGGCACGGGTGCCAGAGGTGGCACTCAGAGCCTTCTCTGTGGGCACACGCGCCGTCGCCCCAGTCCTAGGCCTTCAGCTTGGTTTTATAAAACCTTTTTGCTTTAGGCCTCCGCCACTGTGTACAAAAAAAAAAAAGGTTCAATCAATCAATCAATTTCAACTTCTCACGGGGGAAAAAAAGATCTTGCAAAGTTGGAATTGATTGATTGAACTTTTTAGTCCCACCCAGTCTGTTGTTACCACCGCAGCCATGCCCACCCAATGGGCCACACCCACCCAATGGGCCACACCCACCCGGCACCTGACGATGCATAAGTGGGTTTTGGGTTGCAGTTTGGGCACTCGGTTTCTAAAAGGTTCGCCATCACTGGGTTAGGACATGTCTACAATGCGTATTATATTAAAATTCGAAGCAGGTGGAAGTATAAAAAAATATAACAGCTCAAGGCTTAATTCCTCTGTTGAAATCCAGGACTCAACCTCTCTAAATTACATTTTGATTTAGGATAATTATCTTTAGAGTCCAAGTAATCCAAGAGAAAGAGAGCAAAGCTACTGTCAAGTGGGCTTCACAGCTTCGAACGCACTAGAACCCGTAGCTTTCCTAACCCAAGTACAGACCTAAATTCAATACATTAACACTGCAAAGCTGAAATGACTAAAGCGGGATGCAACAGTAAGCCAAAGCACTTACATAAGCAAAGCTGTCAACTTTCCTCTGGGGAAGGAATGGCATTACAAGACTCCCTTTCCAAATTGCAATCAAAGACGCGCTTGCAATTTCAACGTTATCTTCTCACCTGGAGCACAAGGTCCTGTAGGGGAAACACGGCCGGGGCTGCTACAGAAGTATCCAGGTGGGCATAGTCGACACCAGGTGGAATCCCGGCCTCCTTTCTGTTCATTCCATGTCCCAACAGGGCAGGGCATTTCCCTGGGGTCTTTGGTGCCAGCTGGGCAATAGTGCCCGGCAGGACATAGACCCCCAAAGGGAGGTCCAGTCTTAGAAAAGAGAAAGAAGCCAATGTATACATTAGAAAGTCATTCTCATGCAAAAGATGCAGTCTTCAAAACTTGAGGGAACTACTTAGGGTTTAGATCAGGGATGGTCCAAGGTTAGATACAGCTGATCAAGCCTTTCCTGGCCAACTGCTGCCAAGTTCTCAGTTTTGAGGGAAGGCAGGAAGTATCTCACAGCATCTTTGAGAAGGAACAAGGATTTTCCTTCTCAAAGGAACAAGGAGGAATATTTTTATTATTTCAAATTATCCTAGAATTGTCACTGTTTGAGACCAAAACTTTCAAGCAACCGGATCTCTTTCTTGCCTGCTCATGATTTCCTCGAATCTGCTTTGTTTTTCTCTGCTTTTCTGCATTTTCACCTCCAAGATAGAGCACAGAAACTTGGAAATATTCCTTCCTAGAAAACAATCATCTGAAACTGACCTTGGACATACACAACCGGTGATGAAAGTCTCAAAAGTTGCCTTGAATTCAAGCAGATCATTTGTCAGTATTGACAAGCAATCTATCCAGGTTTTCAGTCAAGGTTTTTCAGGACTGGAAATGCCAGACTTTGAATCTGGCCCCTCCTGAAGGCAGATTGTGCAGCCCACTTGACTCATCTTTAACAGACCTCTCTGCTTTTGCAGAATTGACTAGGATAGATTTACTAATGCTGAACGTAAAACAGATGAGAATTGTTCAAACTGAACCTCTCCAATCTTATGTCTGGCAGGAGTCACTGGCATTATCTTGGCCACTGAAAAATGGTTGCAAGCTTATCAAAACAAAGCAGGATATTAGGGGATATTAGCACCGACTTACTGGAGATGCATTTGTAGATCCTTGGAAGCAATAATAACCTGACTGGCAAAGTCCTTCAGGTGCCACCAAGCCGGACTTGCTACAGTACATGCCCGCTGGGCATTGCTTACAGTTCCCTGGTCCAGTGCCATGTAAAGTATCTGAATAAGTGCCCTAAATCAAAAAGGGGGAAATAATAGGCACCTAAAAGACAATTTTATTTCACTCACTGAACTTTCAAACCAGAAATCCAAGATTGTATGAGTACATGGAAAATTTGGAACTTGGGTTTGAATTTTCAATATTCACTGGAATTTCCAGGACAGCCATAGACTGTAGCCCCAGAATAAAAGAGAGAAAAATTGTTGGTACATCGATCGCTTGACTTGGCCAATTGATTGACCAATGTGCTCTTCTGTAAGGTTTGGAAGTTTTCTTAAGGGCCAGTACAGGTTGTCCTTAACTTACAGTTGGTCATTTAGTGATCATTTGAAGTTACACAGATGTACCTGGAAGTAGTTACACACTGGTTCTGAAGTTCCAATGGCCGCTCCCTCCACATGGTCTCATGGCTACTTGTTCGGTGCTCAGCACTTGGCCCAAATAGCAATAGCATTAGCACTTGAGAGTCACTTATATACCACTTGAGAGTCCTTTGAAGCCCTCTCTAAGAGGTTTACAAAGTCAGCATATTTGCCCCCAACAATCTGGGTCCTCATTTTACCGACCTCGGAAGGATGCAAGGCTGAGTCAACCTTGAGCCGGTCAGAATCGAACTCCTGGAGTGAGCAGTGACTTAGCCTGCAGTACTGCATTCTAACCACTGCGCTACCACTGCACCAATTTTTGCAATGTGACGTGACTTGCTTTGTGATTGTTTTGCAGAAAACCGGCCTTGACTTCCAGTTTTCAGCAAAATTGACCCCCAGTGAACCATCACTTCACTTAATGACTGTGGCGTTTCCTTAACAACTGCCACAAAAAAAGTTGTAAAATTGCTCAATCATGTGGATGACCCAGTTTAAAACCATGATGGGCAGGCTCCATTATGGCTGTAATTTGAGGATTTCCAATGTATATAATGGAAGGAGCAATGTACAGCATTGCTTTTGGAGAGGTTTCCATAGAACTTACCAGTGGACAAAGAAGAGGCAGGATGCTTCGAGCTGGACAGAAATGCCCTTTGGGACAAGCCAATGGTTCCACCAGACCAGTTTGGTTGCAAAACATGCCAGCTGGGCATTCTCTGCAGGAAGATTGAGCCAGGCTCTGGAAGGATACGAAGGAGAGGAGATTAAAAGGGCAAATCCCACTCAGGTTTCACTGAACAAAAGCCTCAAAAAGCCTGAATCCCCAGGCTCAATACTTCTGAAATGGGGTGAAAGAGCTGAAGTTGAGGTCCTTCCAGAGCGACTTTCTTTAGTTCATGACCATCTTGCTGATCCCCATTCAGGGGGAGCTAAGAAGAAGAAGAAGAGAAGCAGAAGGTGGCAAGGCAGTAAGTATTATTCTGTGCAGATGAGACACAGGACCATGAACCCAGAACAGATTTAAAATAGCCTGATAATTTGCCTTTTAAGCAATTAGTCAAGTCATTGGTTATGAAAAAAAAAAGGAGCAGGCCTAACAACTCAAAGCAAGTGCTTTTTTTTTTTTTGAGATATCAAAAGATGAGCCAACTTCCTGTTTAATCACCCAAAGCGACTGTCATTAACTGCTAGGCTGTCTTTCCTATGTTGCTTTTTATTCCTAATTAGGGCTGTACATCAGCACACTCCAAAACAAATAAGCCTATCTTCTCATTCGGTGCTTCATGCTGAAAATATCCTTGCTGCCTATTAGCTAACTGAAGCTTCAGTACAGTCATTTGTATTCTGTTGATTCTTCTTACCGGCTGAAAAGTCCCGGGTGGGCACAGTTCTGGTTGGAAAGCCCCTTCCAGAGCATAATGCCCTTCTTTGACCATCATCTGGGTAGCAGTTCTGGCAGAGCCAGGGCAGAAATAACCAGGTTTGCATGGCCCAGTTGGAGCTACGGTATTTGTTCCATCACAGTAAAGCCTAATATTAGAATGAAAAAAACAAAAACTTTGTTGTATTCATTTGCTCACTCTTGCGTTTTGTAGGCAAGCTAGCCTATGCTGAATATTAGCATGGGTGCAGCCATAGTATGTATCAGGATTATGATGTCCCGTAATTTGGATGGTTTAAAAGGGGCTAGGAAAACTCATGGAGGACAAGGGCTTTTTTTTTTCTTCTGAGAGTTTTTCTACAAGTGCAGAATTGACTTTTCGGATCCACCAAATAGTGATACTTCGATTGTGACAGGAACTGACAGACTGGTTTGCACAAACCTGATGTTGAAAGTTGTGATTTCCCCAAAGTCACCCAGCTGGCTTTCATGGCTAAGAACTCACAGTCTCCTGGCGATTGGCCCAAAGTCACCCAGCCTGTTTTCATGCCTAAGGCAGGAGTAGAACTCACCCTCCTCTGTTGATTGGCCCAAAATCACCCAGCCAGTGTTCATGCCTAAGGCGGGACTAGAACTCACCCTCCTCTGTTGATTGGCCCAAAGTCACCCAGCCAGCATTCATGCCTAAAGCGGGACTAGAACTCATGGTCTCCTGGTTTCTAGCCTGGTGACTTCACCACTAGACTCAACTGGCTCTCTCATGGAGGACAAGTATATTAAGGACCATTCACTGTAACCTTGGGATTGGAGGTAGCATGCCTATAAATCACAATTGCAGACAACAATGGAAGAGGGTATGTTTTCTTGTGAATTGTGAGTACCAAGAAACAACTGTTTGCCCTTGGTGAAAATGCAATAATGGTTAGTGACTTTTAGCCTAACCCAGCTTGGTTAACCGTACGTTCTTATCCTGTATTTCCATGGAAAAAATAAAAGGAGCTAGTGTAATACAGATGTTTTAAAGAAGGATTTAACAAATAGATGAAAGCTGAGTTTAATAATGCTTTCAATAAACATAATCATAAAAAGAGGTAACTTGACTCTTACTATTGAGCACTGGGGAAAGGTGACTAACTAATATGGTATAATTATGACCGTGAGACCTTCTTTGTATGCTTTCCAGAGGCATCTGACTTTTTTTTAAAAAAAGTGATTAAAGAAATATTGAAAAAGACACACTTTTAGTCTGATCAGCCAAGCCTCGCTTTCTTATATGTTTAATCTAGATGACATGCAGCCCTATTCATCACTGGACTTCAACCAGAGATTAAGTGTGGCTCATAACTTAATTCTTCAGTTCCAATTACCATTTTTCCCCCAAATCACCTTGAAACATGAAACAGGAGAATTAATGCATCTCATACATTATAACAGAAATTGTATTTCCCCAATAGTTATGTAAATTTGGAAGCTTGCACCAGAATACTGAAGTTCCATTTCCAACAGATATAATACTTAGCATGTAGACTTTGTATAATATATTTCATGAGCTATTCACATTATGTTTGTCATCTGACTCAACTTTCCTGCGTGTTTCTAGTCCAGTCTCCCTAGGTGAGTATCCTCCAAGTGTGTTTGACAACACGCCTTTCAGTTGTCCAACACATAGAAGATTGTGGGTGATCGCAATATTGTAAAGCTGAGTTCTACTTCTTTCAGGATCAGCATCTGTTCACTGCAATAGTATGTGGGAATGATTTTGGGAAGAGGGGAAGAGATGCTGCCTAGGGAATGATCAGGTAAGAGAAGGCATAGTCTGCAGCTGTATAATGGGCAGAGAAAGAAACTCAGAAAGGATCCTTTCTAACTTCTCAGGCTGAAAAGAGACAGCGGGAGAATTGTAATTTCAGACCTGCATGATTCTGTTAATATAGCCTTACAATGAAGTAGACTTAGTTCATCAGGGCAAGGGAAGGCTGACACTCACCCAGGTGGGCAGTCCAAGCATTGCTTCTGATATCTCAACCCACTGGTGTTACTGTAGGTTCCTGCGGGGCAGAGAACGGGTGCAGATGACCCAATGGGGCAATATGTGCCTGGTGGACAAATGTTCCCAGTGACTCCATCGGTGGGCATCTGAAAGAGAAGAAGAGCTACATAGATACATATACAGTATATATCAGAGGGAAAGATGATGAAGGACAGAGGCATTCCTTCATATTTAATTTTCCATAGAGAGTAATGCTGAATATCACTTTCTTAGGAGTCAGTATCACTTTTATATTTGAGGTCTGAAGGCAGAGGGGAAGAGGAGATTGGACTGAATATACATTCCTTTCAATGCTATAAATTACTGAATGCAAGTAGAAGTGATGGATCATCTGCCATCAGGCTGGTGTCATCTTCCTGACCACATAGATCTTCTCCAGAATGAACCTGGCCCTTTAATTCTTTCCACAGCATACCCTTTCCTGTCCTAATTGAATCTATCCACTATGCTTCTGGCTGTCCTCTTCTCTTTCCTTCTACTTTTCCCAGCATTTCTCAAGAGAGTTGGGTTTTTGCATAATTAAGTGGGGCAGACAAATATGTACACAGGTAGATATGTCACTATTGTTTCTTGGGAATGTGTATGGTGAGAGGGACAGCAAATATCTGAGCAAGAGTCAGACTTACCGAAGACACTGCTCTTCTCCAGCAATAAAATCCAGGCTCACACCGGCCACTCGGGGTATTCTGTCCTGGAATGGCACAGAAAAAACCTGCTCTGCAGGGGATGCATTCTTGAAGGCTTCTCAACCCCTTCCTGATCCCATAAGTTCCTTCTGGACAAGCTTCAGTCTGTGCACTACCAGGAGGACAATAAAACCCCTGAAAAACAAAGACAATGTTGGTGTCTGTAGTTAGTGTCTCTCCTATAAATTAAATCCAATTTGAGGGGTCTTTGGTGCTTTCTGAGCTTGGTTGTTTTCTTGCAGATGTTTCATTACTGGGACTGGCAACATCATTATACCTAGTTTGGGTAATGAAACATTTGCAAGTAAACAACTAAGCTCAGAATGTACCAAGAACCCCTCATCTCAAGCCTGAGCTACAAATATTCTCCTTTATTCAATCCAATTTAATTCATTATTTGCAAATCCTCATGCAAGCAAAAGAACATCTTCCCTAATAAAAGAAGAAAGAAAATGCCTCTCAGGTGGGAAAAAGAATTTCTAATTAGGTCCAACAGAGGCTGAAGGACCTGACTGTTAGAGGAACAAAGAAGTTCCAAAGAAGATAGAAAACAGACCTGCAGTTTCTTGGAAAAGGATTTGGTGCTCGGCATCCTGAACAGAAGCACATCATGTCCCATTTATCTGCAATGAATATTTTGTTTTCTACCAACTTACCATTGGACAGATTTTAGGTAGAATCATTGCTTCAGAATCACAGTAGAATCCAGCTGGGCAGGGTTGGCATACATCTCCTCCATTCAGAGTGGAATTATCCCAGTAGAAGCCAGGTAGACATGGATAAGAGAAGGGGAACCCCGTCCCTGTGGGGCATGCATAGCCCAAGGGGCAATCTCCAGTCTACAAGAAAACATGCACACATGTAGGAGAAGGACTGGCAGAACCAGGGGCAGAGTTAAAAGAGGGATCAGTCTAGAATCCTTATGTTGCCACAAGCAAACTAAGGTCAACCCTCCTTCAGTGCCATTGGCCTTTATCTATCTCTAACCAAATGTTAAGATTCTTGTGCATAGGCTAAAGCAAGAAATCAGTTATTGAACCTTCACTGTGGACTTGGTCTTTCACACCTAACCACACATATGTCTCTGCTGTCAATTACATGAAGTTCAGCTAGTAGCTATGGAGAGCACAGTACAATCTGAAAAGAGGAGGTTCTTATTTGAATGGGAGAAGTGTATTTGCAATGGCTGTTTAAACTAGTAAAATAATCGGTCAAGGAAATCCAGGCAGTTCAAATGAATATAAAGATTTATTGCAAGCTTATTATTTCTGAATTACTAGCAGTCAAACAAATAGGTGGTAGATAAGAGCCAATGGAATTCAAGGTGAGCTGGATTTGGATCTCATGTGGGTGTGAAGGGACTCAAGACTAATGATGCATTTGACCCCTCCTTCTGGCTCAGCCTGATCATCACAAAATCATTATGACTGAACTAATCAATGAATCAAAGCCCGGGAGTATAGAAGCTCCACAAATTGAGTATCACACATAACATTAACAAAAAGGGGGTCCTATCTTCATTTTACCCTCCCTCTCTCCAACTGAAGTCTTCTGAAGAAACTAATTGGCCCAATGTGATGGTTACTTGGATTTGGCCTTCTGAAAGTATCTCAGTCTGCAAGATACAAAGGGTTGGGGGAGATAGGAAGACCACTGTCTGGTATCGGAAGAGAGATGGGAAGACATGCATGGATTGAAATTAGGGAAGAACGTCCAGGAGGGGACATAGATAACCAAGACTGGAGTCCCTTGACTGAGACATCATCACTCAGGTACTCACAATTTGGGATATTCCCGGGGGTTCTTGTCCTTCTTCATAACAATATTTGCCCATAGGACATAGCAAGCATTGTTCTGCTTTGCTTAACCCTCTTTGATCCCCATAAGTCCCATTAGGACATGGCTTTACATGAGGATACTGGATGCAAAAGAAAGAATTGAAACTGTTCTTAAAGCAAGCAATGGTGGCATAATAGCACATGCTGATGACACATTAAAATGCTCCAAGCTCTTTGTGTTCACTTTATTTGTTTAAAACTGACTCATTTTCCCCTTTCCACCTCAGTTCTCAAATTATCCTTGAAAATACCTGCGATTCTGATAGATTTTCTTCGTAGGTTTCCATGCAACAACTTTGTAAAACAAATTCGGGAAGTTAAAGGCCATTATATCCTATCAAGTAGATTGCTTGCACACATTTCTCTAGATTGAATTCCTTTTAATCACAGAATGTAAGAAAGCAGCGTGGATGCTAAGAGCTCGCTAAGCGCTTGCTTAAAAATCCTGGACTTTGCGGTCATTACAGAAATGGAAATTGCCAAGTTTTTCCAGCTCAGGCACTGAGTTAAAGTGGGCTTCCTATAGGGGGCGCTCTCCACTGGAGGTGGTTGATGGGATAAGAAGATGACCTCACCCTCCTGCCATTCGTCCCCTTAATTTTAGTCTTTATGTAACTTTTCTTAATTTTAATTGTTTTTTATATTTATCATTTTACTGTTTGTTAAGCTTTCTAGAGTCACTTTATCAGTAAAATGGGAGGCATATAAGTATAATAATTAAATTAAATCAATTAATACATTTTGCATCACATTGTTGAGGGAAAGAGTAAAGTTTCTCGCATCAGAAGTGCTTACGCGAATAGTAGGATTTTGGAATTTTGGAATTCCTAAGGGAGAAGATAAAACACTTGCGCATTCTGAAATCCATACTTTTTCTAAGCTTCCATACTATTTCACCTCCTGAAAGGCAAACAGGTCTACATGCACCTTGCGAGAAAGTGCGAATGTTCACTTTACAATAAGAGAATAGTATCTTAAAAATTCTCTACCTGTTCTAGGAATTCGGAAAACAAATATTCACATTAGAAAAAACTAAGCAGTTGGAATACGTGCATTGATTTCTCTCTTTGATTAAATGCATTCGCAAGGGGCAAACAGACGTTGTTTTGGGGGAAGGAAAAGCCTTGATGAAAATTCAAGAGAAAAGACAATCAATTGAAGAATACTCGCCACGTTGCCTGGTGGACAGTAGTAGCCTCTTGGACAAGCATGCTCTTCAGCCTTGGGAACAGCTGCCAGTCCTCCAGGGCAAAGCAAACCAGCTGGACAGACCATCTGATCCAACATTATCTCCCGGCTGGTATTCATGTCTGCACAAAAATGCCCAACAAGGCAGGAAGAGCAGAACGTAGATCCAGGTTCCTACCCAGCAAAAAGAGGAAACAGAAACAGGGCCTGAGTTGAGATGCTCAAAACTTGAAAGAATCCCTGGGGGAACCCTAGCATGGAAGAAAAGGCAGATTGAAGGCATTAAAAAAGGACAACGCATAAAGGAAGAATATTCTGTAAGAATACCAGAGGCTACTTTGCATATTAAAAAAACATGTACATCACAAAGAGTTAGTGGAAATCAGATTGAGAAGGAATGTGCCACAAATTAATTAACTAAAACAAATTTATATAGCCCCCTAACTCCCACATAGCTGACTCTGGTGGCTTACAATATTAAAAAAAAAACCACGGGTGACTTCCGGTGGCAGGCGATTTCGTCGGTCGCAGCTGTTTGCTGCCTCCCGCCTGTTTTGCGTAAAAGCCGGTTTGACAGCTAGCATCTGCTGTCAAACGGCTTGATACCTTTCCCCTGGGCATAAGGGGATAGGTGAGCTGCCCGGGGTAGGAGTTGAGTTCCCGAGTCGTCCTATATGGACGATGTAGGCGAGAA
>NW_015386631.1:229535-252250 GCF_001527695.2 Protobothrops mucrosquamatus | reverse complement strand
ATACGGAGGAGATGGATTGTTTAAGTTTAGACTTTGGAGTTAGAGATATTAATATTTGTTTACTTGTATTTGAATATTAGCCTAGGTTGGTTTGGGAAGTCCGG
Organism: Protobothrops mucrosquamatus; assembly: GCF_001527695.2. NCBI lineage: Eukaryota > Metazoa > Chordata > Lepidosauria > Squamata > Viperidae > Protobothrops > Protobothrops mucrosquamatus. Next base: position 252,146 of record NW_015386631.1, on the reverse strand, counting down.
GGGGTGGGGGGATGGGTTATAACATTGTGTAATATCTGTGATGTATTTCTTTTTTTTTATGATAAAAACAATAAAATTTTATATTGAAAAAAAAACAAAACAAACCACCATATAATAAAAACTCTTACCCCCATGGCAGCAACAACACAATCAAATCACTCCTTTGATAGGGTCCATCTCTGTTCATGGTTCCCAAGTCCATTGACCAAGCCGTGTTTTTAGGGCTTTTTGGAAATGTAACAGGGTGGGGGCCAACTGTACTTTGGGGGGAATGATGTTCTATAAAGAAGGGGTCACGACTGAGAAAACCCTTTTTTGTGATCCCACCGGATGACAATCCCTGATTGAAGGGACCCATAATACCCCTACCTTCCTGTTCTAGTGAGTTGGGTGACTGCAATAGGAGAGAAGCAGTCCTTCAAATAGCCTGGCCTGAAGGCATGTAGGGCTTTAAAGATGATAACCCAGCACCTTGAATTGTGTTCAGAAGTAGATTGGCAGCCAATTCAGCTCCCGCAGAAGAGATGACACATGCCTAAGTCTAGGTTTGATCCCAGCAACTGAGTGTTTTCTGAGATTGAATTGTATTGAATCCAACACTGGGCTTTTGACTCAACGTATTGGATGAACCCATTCAAAAGTAGTTTACTGTAGCTCACCATGGTTAAAGATTTTACTTTTGGCCTTGGCAAAAGTTATCTTCTGTGAATAGAAGTGATGAGGACACTTGTCCTCATGAAGTTGTCCAAGACCTCAGCAATGGAGAAGACCCCAATCATAGAATAGGGCAGGCGTAGGCAACCTTGGCTCTTTTATGACTGGTGGACTTCATCTCCCAGAATTCCTGAGCCAGCTATGCTGAGGGGAAAGGGAGAGGTTTCTAAGCTGAGCCAGGCTGGCTCAGGAATTCTGGGAGTTGAAGTCCACGAGTCATAAAAGAGCCAAGGTTGCCTATCTCTGGAATAGGGCAACACTGGAAGTGCTCTATGTTTTCAATTACGTCAATACAAATAATCAATTGTCATGTCATATCTACCTTTATTTTAGTGCTGGGGATTTTTTTGCTATTCACACATTGGCTGTACTATTTTCTTCAATGGGTGGAAAGCAATGAAAACACTACATTGACATGGGGGAATTGAGAAGAAAGAGTGTGTGTGGAGAGACAGAGAGAGACTCAAATTAACACTCTGGATATCTCTCATTATTTTAGAAGGTCAGGTTAGGCATCTTTCTAAGTTTAGGAAACCACTTTTGGACTTTGTGCTCGAGGTGGAAAAAATTGAAATTTAAATTCAGGGTTTTGCTGATTAAATAGGTTTGTTGTTATAGTATATGTTATTATATAAAAGTAAAAAGCTGAGGTTGGATGTTATTCCTTATTCTATTACGCCAACAGGAGTCAGAAGTTAATGTTTTTCTTTTTCTTCTCCTCTTTACCTCACACTTTTTTTCTTGTCCCCTTTGCCTCCCCTATTTTTCCATTATTTTTATTTTTCTTTGTATCTCTGTATTTTATATTTCAATAAACTAATAAAAGATATGAACAATCGAGGCACCTTTATAAGATTACTCCTGATTCGTAACCTAACCAGCCTGGGAACATAAGAAAGGCAGTAATAAACTACATTATTTGCCATTTGTCTCTGTGGTTTAATGCCTATAATAATAATAATAAGCATCTTTGTAATAAAGATATCTGATCTTAGGCCAAACGCTGAAGCTGTTATAGAAAGCTAGCCCGGAGCAGATCAGAAGTACAAGCTAGAGAACAACAATGCTTCATTTTGTCTGAAAAGACACAGGGTTTGGGGCTGATTTGTTAGAATAAAGGCTTTGCTGTTCCCCTAATCAGTGGTTCTGACTTGCTGTTTCCCTTTTGTTAGCAAAATGAACATTCAATTGCATTGCAATTTCTACTCGCCCAGGAGCCAATCAGGAACAGTCCTATCTGCCCCCTTCTTTTTCCCTTGCTTTAATCATTCTGAAAATGCAGGACATAAAACCATGCAAGTGGCACACTGCTTTGGCATGGGCAAATGGCCACTGCCCCTAATAAAAGGACGTCAGTGTCCATCAATTGAAATGTCCGCCCGAAACACCTGTAGTTTTTGACATAGCTGCATAGAAAAGGGGCCAAAATACTACTACAAAATACGAGTCCAAGGGTCTCTCTTCATGGGACCGGCCTCCACTTCCGTGAGATGGCACTGTGACCCAAATGGATCATTAAAGGATAACTTGGTGGCAGTTGGCTAAGAACAAAGCTACCTATAGGATTTTGTTAGATTTTGCCGGTCTCTTTTGCTGGGAGGAAGTAATGGAGGAGAATAAGCAAGATATGGCCTGTGAGGAGTTAATGATCACCTAACATCCCAAGGAAACCTAGCCAACGGTAGCCAATGGCAAGGAAAGGTGCAGGTTGAAGTTTAGCAACTTCAGGAAAACCAGAGTTGGACAGGTAAATAGCATGAAGGATAGGAGGACTTAAAACCACACTGAACTTGGAAATTCACTGACTTTTAGCCTAGCTAATATCACAGAATTATTGTAACCTTCTAATGAGGAAACATTCTGTCTGTCTGTCTGTCTGTCTGTCTCTCTCTCTCTCTCTCTCTCTCTCTCTCTATCATCTATCATCTGTCTATCATCTCTCTATCTATCTCTATCTATCTATCCATCTATCCATCTATCCATCTATCTATTATCTATTATCTCTCTATCTCTATCTCTATCTCTATCTCTATCTCTATCTCTATCTCTATCTGTCTGTCTATCTGTCTCTCTCACACTCTCTCTCTATCTTCTCTATTTTTTAAATCTCTAATCCCTATATAGTTTATAACACACACACACATGCACGCACACACACACAGAGAGAGAGAGAGAGAGAGAGAGAGAGAGAGAGAGAGGGAGAGAGAGAGAGAGAGAGAGAGAGAGAGGTGCTTTCAGCCGTTTGGAGGAAAATGGGTACCCAATGTATATTTGGAAGCTCTAAGTTGAAATGTAATGTTATTACAGAGAGAACTGCCAGTGGTTTCTGTTAGAGAGAAAGATACATCATTGACCAGCCAATAACATCCACTTACTGCTATTGCATATCTATCACATCAAATTTGCAAACCAAAATTTTCAGGACAGATAGAGACAGACAGGCAAAGAGCTAAAACAGCAATTTCCCCCAATCAGTTGCCTTGCAGATATTTTGGACTTCAATTTCTATTAGCTTCAGACAGTGTGGTTAATACCCTGGAAATCAAAATGGAGTCATCATCCCAAACATCAGGAAACACAGCCACAAAGCTGTTGAAGTTCTGAACATTTTTCTTTTGATTGGTTCTTCTTTTGGCTGCTTCTCCATCAGTTTGGTGGTACTTACTGAAAATTTGCCAGGTCCACACAGGTGAGGTGCAACTGTGCCCATCTTGGGACATTGGTACCCCCCTGGGCACAGTGTACAATCCTCAGATGATGTTGCTCCTTGCTCTGAACGATATGTCCCTCTGCATCCAAAGAAAGCATAAAATAAAAGTCAGTTTAATATGAGTTGGGTGAGATGGGATGAAGGGAAAGAAGGGAATCTTTAAGTATTTTTAGTTAGATTAAAAGCAGTCTTGATTTGAAGCCATGGCTTTCCTGATGCCTCTTTAAGTCATCTGGCATAACCTGGCTTCCTTCACCAGTCCTATAGTGCAGGGGTCTCCCACCTTGGTGACTTGATGTCTTGTGGACTTCAACTCCCAGAATTCCTCAGCTAGCAAGGGAGTTAATTCTTATCATAAGGAATCCAATTATGGAGTCACATTATGATATCAAAAATGGGGACAATCTGAGAGTTTGACTTACAGTGGACAGAATCCTGGTTTGATGGTGGCCTTGGGACAATAGGCTCCCTTTGGACAGGGAATGCAATCCTCCACCTTCCCATTCCCATGTCTGCTGCTGTATGTTCCTCCTGGGCATGGAAACTGAGTACTTGTTTGACTTCCTGAACCAGAAAGACAGAATACACAAACCATAATCATGAGCAAGAGGGAAAAGAAAGGAAAAAGCTTGCCTGACACATTTTTTTTATTACAAGCCTGTGACCCATGCTGAACACAGCGCATTAAATAAAGCCTACCATGTTTCTACAAGATAGAACACTCCGAGTCAAATAAAGCATACACGATAAAAGATCTCTATTTGTCTATCAGAAACAGACAAGTAGCACATAGACAGAAAAAGATGTTATCTACTCTATAGCAACAAACAAGCCTTCCAGGAGTTAATCCCTTTGAGACACTATTCTAGACAGTGTTTCTCAGCCTTGGCAACTTTAAGGTGGGTAGACTTCAATTCCCAGAATTCCCCTGGTAGCCAGGCTGCCTGGGGAATTTTGGGAACTGAAGTCCATACAGAGTATAACATTGATCTGTACAATATGGTGAGAACAGTGAGAACAAGTAACCAACGTAACAGCTTGCCTTCAGAAATTGTAGGTGCTTCATCACTGAAGGTTTTAAAGAAAAGACTGGACAGCCACCTTTCTGAAATGGTATAGGGTCTCCTGTTTGAGCAGGGTTGGATTAGAACAGGGGTCCCAAACTCCCGGTCCATGGACCACTACTGGGCCGCAGCATGCCAGCAACCGGGCCGCACAAACAATCAAAGCCCCATCCATGAGATGCAGGCAGCACACAAAACCACATACTCTCTGATCTGTGGAAAAACCTTTATCCACGGAACCGGTCCCTGGTGCCCAGAAGGTTGGGGACCTCTGGATTAGAAGACCTCCAAGGTCCCTTCCAGCTCTATTCTGACTGATTGATTGATTGATTGATTGATGGTATATGCCTGTGCATGGTATAATGGGCTAGATAACTTTGAAATCAGAACAATCCATATTCAGAACAACCCATATCCAAATAAACCAATCCTTATTCTCTTGAATTCTGTCACTGAGAAGTCTGCTAAATGGGTTTCATCTTGAGTCTCATATCTCCCCAGACATGTTTTTCTGAGATCCTTGATCCTATCACACCGTCTACTGATTCTGACTTAAAGGTACCAGAAGAACACCAACTGGCTCATCTTGGATGGGTTCACCTTACCTTCTGGGCAAAAATGTCCAGTGCTGCACTTTCCAGATGGAACATTGGCTCCTGCCAGACAAAACCATCCTGCTGGACATGGTGCACATTCTTTTTCTGTGGCTAGACCTGTCCTGTTGCTCCATGTGCCAGGGGCACACTTGTACTGCAATGGATGTTTGGTACCTGGAGGGCAGTAGTGTCCCATTGGGCACGGGACAGGTGGTCTTTGCTTCCCCCCTGAGCCTTTGAAAAGAATAATGGTCAATAAATTATGAGAGCTTGATTTAAATCCAGTAGGAAAGTTGGTTGTGTTGACTAGAAACTCTTGGCTTGTATTTCCAATATTTACTATATGAAGGACACCACGCTGGGCAAAATTCAGTTATATTTTCCTGGGGGAGGTATTTGAATCATGTCAGCATAATTTCTGTCTAAACCAGGATGGGAAATGTTTATGGAGATTTTCCATCATCCAGCTCCCAAAAGTGCTTTTTCCAAAAGGCAATGAGACTTTCTTGCTTTTTTTCCCATTAAAACATTTCACTCCTCATCCAAGAAGCTTCCAGTTCTGAAGAAACTTTTCAAAGGAGAAAACAAAACAAAACAAGAAAATCCAGTTGCCTCTGGGACAGGATGGGAAATTTTTGGTCTACCAGTCTGATTTCTCCCGTGTACTTTCCTTACAGCTCTGAAAGGTAAATCAACATATATGTGCATAGTTTTCCCCAAAATTGAACTGTTTCTTGTATTTTGGACAAGTTCACTTTGACTTTAGCTCCAGCTACCATTACAACTCCTGGGATAATTTCCAAGCTAGATATCAATTCTTAGGAGGAAACAAAGTTTTGTAGTCTTACTCTAAAGATGCAGTTGAGAATCTTTCTAAAACTCTGATGGTTTGTTGGTACATCAGCCCGGATTATTCCAGGATTAGCAACGGAGTCTTACTCATCTTGTCAAAATAACACATACAAATATATAAATATATATAAATAAATCTGGAGCAACATGCCTCTTGTACAGACCAATCTCTCTGGACAAGTCTCACACTGGGATTTATCAAAGAGATCAGAACGGTTGCTGAATGTTCCAGGGGGACAGGTGTTCGTGGGAGAATGCGGGCTGGTTGAACCACTTGGACAAACATACCTAATGAAAAAAAGGGTTTGAAGAAATATTAGAAAAAGGTCTGTATTTAATTGTTATTTATCAAAATAATGAGAGTTGTATTAGTTCAAGGTTGGCAAAAGAAAATATTATTGGAAGAAGAGAAAATCAAGCAAAGCTACTATGTGGACTATAGAATTATAGAAACTAATTGTTATTCATTGTTTTTTTAAATATCAACCCAGACAACATGCTGTTTACCAAAGATTAAAGTGATTGTTAAAAAAAGCAATATTTTTTTTTAAAAAGGGTTATTATTCAGGTTATAGGTAGACCTCGACTTACCACTACAATTGAGCCCAAAATTTCTGTTGCTAAACAAGACATTTGTTAAGTGGGTTTTGCCCCATTTTACGACCTTTCTTGCCAAGCGAATCCCTGCAGTTGATAAGTTAGTAACCTGGTTGTTAAGTGAATCCGGCTTCCCCATGGACATTGCTTGTCAGAAAGTTGCAAAAGGGGATCACATGACGGTCATAACTATGAGTCAGTTGCCCAGCGTCTGAATTTTGATCACATGACCATGGGGATGCTGCAAAGGCTGTAACTGTAAAAAATGGTCCTAAGCCACATTTTTCAGTGCCATTGTAACTTTGAACGGTTACTAAATGAATTGTTGTTAAGTCGAGGACTACCTGTATTATCCTAGCATTCAAGCTAACGACTAAGCTTTGAAAAATGTCAGAAATTACTTCTAGCGGTTAAACCGCTGTGCTTTTTCACTAGGAAAGGATTTCTTGTCATGACTTTATGGAAGCAATGGGGCTGACATAGTTATCTGTGCCAAACAACACACTGAGCTTGGCTAGTTTTCATCTTGACGGCTTCACTTGTGTGAATGCACCCTGCTTTGCTGGTTGCTGGTTCACTACATTATATAATGTCAGAAACTGGGTTAATTCAGGAAGCAGTTTTATTGAGAGAGAGAGAGAGAGAGAGAGAGAGAGAGAGAGAGAGAGAGAGAGAGAGAGAGAGAGAGAGAGAGAGAATCATTTAGAAGTAGAAACAGAATTCCAAGCATAATCATCAAGAGTCCTGATATTTGCATCACTTAAGCTATTTTTAGCCATCTTGGCTATTTGAATGGTAAGACAAAGCAAGGACAGCAGAAGTGGCTTGTCCATGTCTACCAACCGTGGTGGTTACCTACCTCAGAACCAAAGCAATTATTTCCCCTGGGCAGAAACCAGGTCAAATGATAGTCTTTAACATGATGCCAGATTCTCCAAAACATCTGGCTGGCCACTCTGGACCACCGCAGGATGGAAGATATCAACTTTGTGATGCTATTCTCTTCCTGAGAAACAGCTAATAGTAGCCCAGTTACCCTGTCTTCTTCGCAATAACCTTTTTCCTTTCTTCTATGCTTTAATACCTTTTCTTCCATGGCAGAGGAAATTGCTGTTCTGGTGGAGAGAGTTACTCAGTCCTAGCCTACAGAAAGCGACTCAGTGCTTTGCATCTATACATTGTTTGGCATTTCCTTGCGAACAGAACATGATGCACCCAGAAAACTATTATTATTCAGTATTACGTGAATAACTGAATATAACTTTATTATACAGTAGTAACCTTGTGGTACAGTATTAACCTTGTGAACTCTAAAGCTCCCTCCTTTTGTTATGTATTCAAGATGGACAGCGATTAATATTTATATGTTACTTATATGTAAGGGTGCAGGTCTATACATATGTTGTATATAGTATGTTTAAATGTGTGTTATGTATGTGTACACTTTGAGAGCAAGCAACTAAATTTCATTTTTAATGTGTACCATTGTGCGATAGTAAAAAATGACAATAAAGGTTATCTATCTATCTATCTATCTATCTATCTATCTATCTATCTATCTATCTATCTATCTATCTATCTATCTATCTATCTATCTATTCCTCTAAAGACCAATGCTCTTTTTGCCAAATGCCAGGCATGCAAGAAACCCACCCAACTAGTGACATGAACTTGGCCACTTAGATTCCCGTAAAAGGTGGTAGCTTCAGAGAGGATGACATACTCACCCCACCATGCAGTCTGAATCTGGGTGAGCCAAACCAGTTTGGGTGCAGGCTTTACCAGCAGGACAGGATCTACAATCCGTAGATTCATCTTGCCCCTGGAGAGGATTATAAGTCCCCACCGGGCATGGATTTGGAAAACTCATTCCATTAGGACAAAAATATCCAGTGGGACACTTTAGACACTGTTTAAGCTCTGGATGGAACATCAAAGGGGTAGGAAAAGAGAGAACAGCAGAAAATAAATACTATGCTGACAGTAATGATCTCCTCCCCAGAATTCTAATTGATATACTTATGCCTCTGCCCTGTCAAACAGTTTGGGGATGCAGCATAGTTTGTAGTTGAACTATCATTCTGTAGAGTGAATGAAATTCCTGGATTCTTTTTTAAAAAAATGTATACAAATGGATTAGGTTTGGATGGGCAGAGGTAAGCAAAAAGCTTCCTTGATGCAGAAAGAAGGAGTTTAAATTAATCTAGGTCAGCTGGGTAGATTAGCGCACAAGAGAAATAGGACATTTTAAAAGAGCTTCCCCTTCTCCCAGATCTATTCAGTTGTCTGAACAACTATAAAATGCAGCTTCATCTGAGATATACTTGCATTTAATAATATAGGAAGCTGCCTTACTTAAAATCGAACCATTGATCTATTTTCCCCAGCAACATACTCTCTAGATTTTTGTTTTGAATCAAAAGCTCGAGCTATCCCAAACCCAGAGAAATATATATTTTTTTAATGATGTAAATATTTCTATCCCATCTTCCTTGTGAATATAGCTTCTGTGATAAGTAGTGGCTCCTTGAGATTGCTGATCCAAAAAGGGAAATTTCAATAAATGACTGTATGATCTTTTAAACCAGAATTGAGGAAGAGAGAAATTAGAACTCTCTTTTGCACGTAAAATATATGCGATCATCAGCCAGAAGTGGCTCTCCCACGTCTCTGCTGTTCTCAATTCCTTATTTTAACAAAGCCTGGAGGGAATTTGTGATCTTCTGGGCACCGCTTGGGTAGTCATGCTTGTTGCAAAGTGCAGCAGAACACAAGGCTTCCCAGATAACAGAAGAACCAGAGGACGTGATGTCGTATCTACATTAATTCTGCACGAGGCTAGAGAGGCAGCTCCCTTGATTTATGACATGTACTTGCAGTGCAAAAGTTGTCCCCTCCAGAGCTATGAAAAATGGTCTGCAGGATTATTGAGACATTGATAGTGGGGCATGCAGCTGTGGTGGAAAGCAGAGCCAGATGAAGCATTGAAAGAGATCCAGAAGACAATTAGACCAAAAGTAGAGTGAAGTAACAGCCACGGTATTTATTTATGTACTCTATCTATGTGGCCTCCAGGAATTGGAAAGGACTTGATGGCACATAATCAATCAATCAACCAACTTGATGGGAACCATAGGCACTGAATCTGCAAGCAGGAGGGCAAGCTAGAAAAGGATAAAGCCTCCTTAGAGTTGAAGCCAGTTCTTGATGTCTTATGAATATAAGATATTCATAAGGCAATTGGGCAGAAGCATGTTGTCATAGCCTTCTTTCAAAATTTGTTACTGCTTCTAATTTCCCAGTCTAGTTTAATAGCCCTACACTTGTTGTCTCCTACTCAACTATGAGCCAGATCTAACCCCCTAATATTCTATTTCTATTTCTATTTCTATTTCTATTTCTATTTCTATTTCTATTTCTATTTCTATTTCTATTTCTATTTCTATTTCTATTTCTATTTCTATTATTTCTATTTCTATTTCTATTTCTATTCTGTCCTATATTCTATTCTGCTCTGTAATTCTATTCTATTCTATTCTATTCTGTTCTGTTCTGTTCCATTCCATTCTGGATTCTAGTCTATTCCATTCCATCCCACTCCCCATTCCCCATTCCCCATTCCCCATTCCCCTTCCCTCCCCTCCCCTCTCCTCCCATTATTATTGTGTCATCTTATACAAATCGATATGAAACGTTATTAAAATAATCACAAAAGGTGAAATACAGGTTCAGGCTCTGTAAGGGATGCTTAGGCTGTTGGTTCAATTTAAACCAACAATTTCACAAAAAACTATTTCAGCCAGGTCCTTCATCCTCACCCCTATCTCCCCTCAGTCAAATGGGCTGTGCACGAATGGGGTGGCAAGCTGAAGTCCACAAAGCATCCTTGTTCTATATAAATATGATTTGCTCCACTGGAAAAACAATAATATTTTTATTCCACTCACAAATGTGCTGGGGGAAGGGGGCATAATTAAAGACAAATAACAATTATCCAGAGAAATGAAGCAGGAGCAACTGACGATGCATGCCACCCTCAGATTTTCTTTTTTTAAAATTGAGTTTGCCCCATTACTTGTTAATTTTCAAAAAATCACTCACATTGAACAAAGTTCCACGCTCATTACAGCACAGAGTCTAAAAACGTTGCTCTAAAAATAATGACTATTAATCCAGAAGGTAACTTAAAAAGAAAAAAAAAGGAGGGGTAGGGATTTGGAATGTTTGAAGAACATATGTAGCTGCGATTTGTTTAGTTTTAAAGTAAAAATGAGATATTGCGAGTCTGACATTTTCTATATTTTTAGGAGCTGTAAATGAAAACCTTATGGAAAATATTCACACATTGCTTTGCTTTTCCTGTAATTACTGGTCTCTTTAGGGAAGGAGATTGGTTAATCTGAATTTCAGTGATGGAAAAAAAATCTCCATTTTTTAAAAAACTTGCTAGGGGTTACTTGCTAGAAACCAGCTTCACAACAAATGGCAAATGTTATCTATGTCAAAAGATTATTCACAATTTCCTCTGGAAAGCAAAAACTATGCTTTGTGTTTGAACCAATTTTGGTTATGATCCTATGCTATAATTCTTTCAAACGTTGGCCCCAGAAGTTTAAATGCCAATAATTCCCTCATTAGGGTTACTTTTCGAGAGTTCACCACCCAATAAAAGTCTCTATTTTCCAAGTTTTTAAGTGGAAACCTCAAATCCATATCTGACCATATCTATTAACGTCAGGGTACCTTCTGTTCTCATGCATCTTCTGAAGTCAGTTATGAAAAATGTGGAATTTGATCAAGGAACATCAGTGACTTCTTGGAAGTTGGTGTGTACAGTCTGATTAAGAGGATGAATAAATCCCATAAATACATATGTAAGTGCTCATAAATGAAGATTTGGGATCAAGTTTGGTTTGGTTTGTCCAGAGATTCTATTTAGCTTTCTAAGTGATGTTTGGTGCTCTCTGAGCTTGTGCTGAGGATGTTATCTAGTTTGGTCATAAAACATCTGCAAGAAAATGGAGATTCTCAGTCATCCAGGTCATAGTTATCCCAAAGATGCTTTTTCACGAGGCAACTGGACTTTCTTGTTTTTCTTTGAAGATGTTTTGCTTCGACTCGCTAAAAGAATGCAAATGAGTATAAATCTTTCCATTCTCCACCATCCAGTCAGAGCTGAAGAAGCTTGGGTGAGAAGTGAAACATCTTCAGAGAAAAACAAGAAAGTACAGTTGCCTCGTGAAAAAGCATCTTTGGGATCTGCAAGAAAACCGCCAAGCTCAGAGAGCACCAAGGACTTGGAGCTGCAAATATTCTCCTTGATTAGCATTTTAAGTCCTGAACAGCACCACATTCTGCATTCTATGCTTCTTTAGGTAATAGATATTGATAATGAGAATGTATACATAATGGATGCCAGTTAAGTGGCAACTGTGTCTCTCCTGGGTTGATCCCACAGGATCAATCAGCACAGAGGAAGCATGGCATGTACATATTTATGAAGGTGCTCTCAGCTTTAAAACAGGCTGATCGTGAAATCACCTCTAATAAAAGAGGGTTGATTTTACTTACAGGTATGATCAGTGATGACAAAGTCCACTGCTCAAACTATTCATCTCTTGTTCTAATGGATGTTAAAGGAAATGAACTGGGACGCCATCAGCTACCTAACATTTTACAATTCAGTCCTCCCAGGAATATGCTGGCATTTCAATGGGGGGAAGCATTAAATGTTGAAAGACAAAGGGAATGGAAAGTGGAACTCCAGTCTCCATGGTGCTCTACTAGTTTGCTAGCTTTCTTATTGCACTTTCATTGGGTTCATCTTCAACATAACCATACAATTGACCATATCTGGAGATGGATGCCACTGTAGGTTGACCTTAGCATTCCATCCAGCCTCTAATCTCATACTTCACACCCACATTCATGGATAAATATGCCCAAGAAACCATGTTTTCTGTGGCAGAGCAGCATATCTGTTCCACATAATATCTCAAGGTAAGCTGCAGAGTCAAGTATTTTGTAGAAAAAGGGTACATTCTCTTTCTGGTGGTTAAAATATCACAGTATTTTACCCTGCCCTTTCACAACCCAACTATCTGCTGAAACAGCTGCCCCATTCATGGCAAGGCTAACGCTATCCCTGATATTGCTAATAAGCAACACCTGCATATCAAAAAGATGAAGAATGCTCTTAATGAGTCTACTACAAAATAAATCTTGCCGATAAAACCAGAAAGGAACTATTCTATATGAAATCTGGGCAGCAATTTGCTACTGAGAAAGGATCAACCCAGCTAATAAGAGATGTTCAGAATACATTTTTAAAGAAATCACATTGGGTAAGAACTTACCTGGTACTAAATTCGATTAGTTCTGTGTATACTTCTAATGACACATATGTTCTAAGAGAAGAGTTAAGCCCTCCTGCTGAAAATGTAGGTTCACCCAACCTAAAGATAATATCCTTCCATCCTGCTTCAGTTCTTCTGAAGCAGATGCAAATTATCCAACACAATTTGTCCTATCAGACTTTGGATGTGTTGAGTTCTCTACCAAGTTCTACCTGTTGGTATTAAATCTGCTCTTGGCTTTTTGTAAAACAGCAGTGACTTTCAAGAAATCCATCACCCAATTCTCTCTATAGACATGTTTATGATTCTATACATATAAGAGACACAACAAAGGAGTTTAAATATTATGATATATGTATATAGATACAGAGAGAGAGGGGGGAGAGAGAGAGAGAGAGAGAGAGAGAGAGAGAGAGAGAGAGAGAGAGAGAGAGAGAGAGAGAGAGAGACTAATAATTCTCAACAGCCTTCCCAAACAAATTTCTACGAATTTTTCTTGGTGTCTAACTTGCTTACTTTATGTCACAGGGTAGTAAATAAGCATTACAACTGTCAGCCTCTGTGGAAGAGTCTAATTATCAGTCTGATTTAGGATCAGTTTCCCCAGTGTGCAAAAGACAGATACAAACCTGGAAAGTATGAAGATCTGTTGCTCAGCTTTAGGGATTTTTCTCTCGGCTCAAAACTTCCCCTGGGACATGGAACTGTGGTCAGTCCAGGACTATGAAAATACCCTGCAGGATGAGATACATCTTTCAATATCCCTCCAATAGTATTCCCTCTTCAGAGCAGGTTGTTCTTTAGAGAAGGTGACTACTTCCAAGCTGGAGACCTTTGAGTTAGATTGCACCAGTTGAGACTTGCAGGATGGTATTAAATATGGGAAATTCCTCTTGGAGAAAATTGAACTGAAGGATCAGCCAGGTATTTAGATATCCACATTGCTATTTAAGATGGTATGGGTCTCCTTAGATAAGCAGGTCACTGTACAATGAGTACAAAGACTGTGTTTACACAGGTTTAACTTGGATAATAAATTAATCAATTTCATGGGTCTGTGCAGGACACTGTACCACAAATGATCCCAATCTGTTAGAGTCATACATAATATTAAGAAAGGAAAATAGTAACTAATAACATTTATCATGTTTCACAAAAACAATTGCAATGCCAGTCGGACTCATATGGGAATAGAAGTAGGGGACAGCAGCCATAGCAAGTTGCATATAGTTTGGGTTAAGCTGCAAGGAACAAGTAGGAAGAAAACCAAAACTATTTGAGATGCAAGTACTGAATCTGAATCTTGAAATAAATGGATATCTTAATTTCTGGATGTATAAAACAATAAAGACCAAAATAGTAAACAAAGTGTATTAAACAATTGATAGAATGTTGGTGTCTTCAGATAGTAGTAGTGTCAGAAGGACTTCTTGTTGGAATGGCTTCCATGGTTTGTTCGACATCATCTAGAATGTTCTCACCTGCAAACTTGTTTTGAGCAGGGGTCTTCAAACGTGGCCCTTTTATGACTTGTGGACTTCAACTCCCAGAATTCCTCAGCCAGGAATTGATCAGGGGTCTTCAAACTTGGCCCTTTTATGACTTGTGGACTTCAACTCCCAGAATTCCTCAGCCAGTTGAGGAATTCTGGGAGTTGAAGTCCACAAATCATAAAAGGGCCAAGTTTGAAGACCCCTGGTTTTGATAAACTGCTTCAAAAATTAAATTAATTTGGCCTGGATTTCACCCTCTCGATGACGTCAAAGCAGATTTTGAGTCCCCAAATGAGGAATAGGTAAAATAAATCAGCAAAACAGAAACAAATGCAAAGGTTAAACCTGAAGGACAGAGTTGGCTTTGTAGATCCACTGCAGAATGAAGAGATTTCCAAGCAAACAACATCTCAGCCATGTTGTCTGGACAGCAAGAAGTTTCGTTTTCTCTTCGGCACTTGATTTGTCTGGGAGCAAGAGCCCTGGAGCCGGGGGGACAAGGGACTGGTTGAACAGTCCCAAAATTAGGACAATAATGCCCTGCAAAAGCAAACAAACAAGTGAAGGAGATCAGGATGTACATTACTATGGCAACAATATGACTGTAATGCAGTTGGTAGAATCAATAAAGACAAAGAAAGTTTTAATATTGATAAGCATTGATTAGTTCTTATAGGAACTCAGGAAAGCAACTTTCCTAAATAGGAAGTTTTCCTGGAGAGAAAGCTTAGCTGGTTTTTTTCTACATTTCTAACTTTATAATAGCATGCATTTAACTTCCTTCCTTCCCTCCCTCCCTCCCTCCCTCCCATATCTTAGTTGCCTAGGTTGAGAAACATTGCCTTATGCTGTATATTGTATCCTAATTCTGTATTTATATGTATATTTATTTTTGTACTATTTTTAACTGTTCTAATTGTTTAGAACTGTTCAATGCTCAGAGTCACTGGATTGAGATGAGTGGCTATAAAAATTGAATAAATAAATCTGAGGTATTGAACACTCCAAGAAGGTTCTTCTCTGCTCATCAAATGTTAATACCAGATTATTATTAATTTAGGATTTTTAGTCCAGAAATCTAAGACCAGGAACTTAAACCCCAAACATTATTTTATTTCCAAGATAGTGAGTTATAGATCAATACTGAATGTAGACCAAAAACTTTTCAAGATCCAATCTGGCTTTCAGACTTGTGCTGGAGCCCATCCACAGGGAATTTTTCTCTATTGGAATATGTGTTTTGGGCTATTCTGTGAGTTGTATTTCTGTGGTGCCTTCCTATTGGTTGATTGGTGTGTTGATGGCTGGTGATTGGCCCTCGGCTCCTAAGTACATGATAAGCTGGTGGTAAATCAGCACTGACTGACAAAGGGCCCATTTCCCTAGCTTCAGTCATTTCCCTGGCTATCTTTGTCCCTGCTCGGCCAACAATCTCAGTAGCTGCAAAATTAAATGTCTGTTCATTGCAGTGTGAGGCTACCAATGAGTTTGGATCTTCTTATCTGACTGCTCAAAAACTTTTCATTGAGCATCTGTTATTCTACTTGACCTTTTCCCTTGTACTATCAAGACACCCAACACACAGGATAACTTCATAATTTAATTAAGAGGATTTTCATTTCAGGCACCGGGATCCAGTTACCAGGCTCAGTGGAAAGTATCTGAATTACTCAGCATATGCTCCAGTTTCCATTGGAACAGCAGGTCTTAAACAAGAGGTGGGTCTGGTGTTCACAAGGAGCTTTAGTCCTAAACATTGGACCTGGTGATCTTCTCTGGACTTGGAAGCTAAGCAAGATCAGGCTGGTTAGATTACTTGGATAGGAGACATCCAGGAACAACAGGTTGCAGTTTAGCCCAAAGGAAGTTGAAAACATCCAAACAAAAAGTAATGGTAGATCAATATCTGAATTTTGCCCCCCAAAATCTGCATGATTATGTCTACGATATGTAATACTTTGGAATCGATAGATCCCACAGAAAACTCATTGATTTAAACCAAATTGTTGATCTACCTTGGACTTTTTAAAAAGTCTTAAAGGCAAAGACACACTTTTTCTATTTTCTTCTAAGGGTTTGGGGGGAAAAAACATTCCGATTATTTTCACAGCTTTTCTTCAAGTTTATCCCATTGTCAGAGAAACAGCTAAGAGGGATTCCGATATGAATTTTCTTTCTTTCTTTCTTTCTTTCTTTCTTTCTTTTTTCCCCCAAATCCTTGATTCCCTTCCAACCCAATTTTATGGCAGGAGAAACTGTGCAAAACAAAGAGGCCTGTGGTGTTCGTTGATTGTCTTTCCTCGTAATTTTCTGAGCCATTACAGCCAATTAATCATCTCTAATAATGTTCTACGCTTCCATAATTCTTAAAAGCAATTGCTTCTTTTTAAAAAAAAAAAGAAAAAGAAAGAAAAGAAAAAAGAAAGAAAGAAAAACCAACAAAGGCCTGAGTCTATCCTGGCTCATTCTCCTGTCAAAGTTGGTTCAGCACTAATGTTGTGGTGATGAATTTGCAATACCCTTCTCATTCCCGCAAAGATAGGCTAGTGATATCCTGAGGACAGGATTATCAAGACTTCTCCAGAATACCAAGCAGGCAGAGTCCATGGTAGTTAAGAGCCAGTGGCTCTTTAAATGGCTTATAAAGGACAATTGAAAATTAACTTAGATACTAGTGGAGCGCATTTAATCTTCCAGACATTGTTTTCCACTTTCCCAAAGCCTTAAATATTGATCCGGCCAAATGGCTTTGAATCCTAGAAACATATGACTGAAAAAAGAATCTAAAGTTATTCAACTTGTCCCTCACAATTGAGGAAGGATCTTGCCTCCATCTTCCTTCCCTGATGTTCCCAAATCAGAACTGTACTATTTACATAAATTTTTGTTGTGGGGTACAGTGCTACGAGATAGTGGTGGGGAAAATCTTGGTCAAGAGTTCAAGAGTTTAGATGATAAGAGTTGAATTTTAGGAAAGGTTTGGTCTCCTGGTTTGTCAAGCTACGAAGATTACTTGCACTAGGACAGCCATGCCACTTCTAGCTTGCCAACAATTTTGAGGGGGGAGGGGAATGTATGGAATGCACAGGTGGTTTGTATCTGTATGGGAAGCAAGGTTAAAGAAGATATGTTGTGGTGAGCAGAGTCTCTCTTCTCATAACAATGGCCTAAAGGTTGATTGGAAAATGTGACTTGAAGTGTCAGAGAGGGAAGGGAAGGATTTATTCTTTTAACTATCTTTCTGGCGCCATATTGCCAGAGCTGGTTTTCTATTCATTAGTGCCGGTATGCTGTGCTCAATAAAGTTTTGCATTAGAGATTGTAATATCTCAGGTGTGCTTACTTCGTTGGGATCATCAGCTGGAACTCTGACATAGTTAAGGCATCAGGCTAGAAACTAGGAGACTGTGACTTCTAGTCCTACCTTAGGCATGAAACAGGCTGCAGAAGTGTAGGCCAGTCACCAGGAGGCAGTGAGTTCTAGTTCCGCCTTAGGATACACATAGTTACCTATTCTTGATGGAGATGCCTCAGATGTTGGCTTACCTGCTGGACAGGGTTGGCATTCCAGAGATCCCACAGTGGAGAAAAAACCCGGGAAGCAGGGAACACAAGATGTGTGGCTGGCATCCAGTTCATGTCCTCCTAGACAACGCTAGAGGGAGAAAACAGAGGAAATGCGCTCATACACAATCATGTGTGTATGTATGCATGTGAGTGTATATATATAAATATACCACCTAGAGATCAGTATAACTGATGTAAGAGTAAGTGCATACAAGATCATCCATACATGTACTGCTCACACATCAAATATTTTGCTCTGTTTTGTGAATACCCAACAAAGGAGTATTTCATTCAGTATTTAAGTGATTATAATTTTCCCTCCACAAAAAAATTGGGTTCATAGATCAAACTCTAGTAATATCTTCATGTATTTTCCTTACTGTTTGTGTGCATGTGTGAGTGTGTGTGCATACACATACACTCAAAAGCACATACACAACACACATCTATCTATCTATCTATCTATCTATCTATCTATCCATCCATCCATCCACCCACCCACCCACCCACCCACCTACCCACTCACCCACCCACCCAATTACCTACCTACCTACCCACCTATCCATCCATCCATCCATCCATCCATCTTCTTTATGATTACAGAGGGCAAGATAATTGATTTAATTTATAGGAAGATCCTGAAGTCAGAAAAGCACAAAAAGTTTATAGCAGTACAGGTTGACCAATTATCATAAAGGGTCCTTGTGATTTTAGTTGAAAGTTTCCTGTTCATGTGCTCAGCCTATTCCACCTATATCCTGCTCAGCTCAAAAGTTATCTCTATGTGTCAGAAGCTTCCATAGTTAAAGGATCATTTGGTAACATCATCTGGGAGATGCCTAACTGGGGGCTCCTTTAAGTTGGCCACTGAAATGGTACCCATCTATCTACTCATGGTTACCTGCTTTTCGAACTGCTGGAGCAAATGACAGGAGCTCATCGTGAACATTTCAAAACCAGGATGGGCCTTATACATAGATGTGGGATGACTAACACAAGGACAAACACAGACATGCTCTCCCTCCCTCCCTCCCCCCCCTCTCTCTCTTGTTTCCTTTACTCATCCCACATTTATTCTTTTCAATTCCAGCTTTCAACAGATGCACTTATATTATCCGAAGCTGCTTTAATTCCACCTATATATAATCAAACGGAGCACTGCTTCTCCAGAGTAATCTTTCAGGGAGAGATTATATGATACCCTCTTTGCTTTTCACAAGAAAACTCACAGTGGAAATGAGCTCCTTGTAAATTGTCCATGCCTCATTATTTATATTATGAAATAAAATACAAGGGGGGGAAAACGAACTAAAATGTTTAATGTTGTTGGGAAAGAAAGCAGAACCTCTTTCACCTACTGAAGGCAAAAATTAAAAGCAAAGGAAATATGGAAATTTGGAGAGGAGACCTTAAAACTTGTGTATGACCACTGCTAGCTGATATATCAGTTTGGTTCAGTGGTGAAAGGCACCAAACTACAAACTGGGAGTTGATGAATTCTAGTCTCACCTTAGGTATGAAAGTCACCTGGGTGATTTTGGGCCACTCACCAGGAGACTGTGAGTTCTAGTTCCACCTTAGTCATGAAAGCCAGCTGGGTGACTTTGAACCAGTCATTCTCTCTCAGCCCAATCAAACTCATAAGATTGTTGTTGTGGGGAAAATAAGAGGAGGAAGGAGTATGAGATATGTTCACCATTTTGAATTAGTTATAAAAATAATAAAAACGAGATGAAAATGAATGAATGAATGAATGAATGAATGACCACACCTGTTTCTCCTGTCCATTAGGACAGATATATCCTTCTGGGCATTCCTGACAGTCCATCTCTCCCTCTGGTGAATACTGGCCAGGGATACAAGCTCCCTGCCAACCTCTTTGTGGGTCACACCAGAAGCCTCCAGGACATGGTCTGCAACCAGCTCTTGTTTCTGAGCTGATGTAACCATCTGGGCATGCCTTTTGGGGAGAAGATAAGTCATTAGTCATGAACTTATGGAGTAGGATGATTTAAAAAAATGCCAATGATTTCCAAGTGTTCAGCTGGGAGTCACTGGTGCATTCCCGATTCTCCAACTGTGTGATGTTTAGTGGAGCACTAAGATCTTCTCAATTCTCCTAATGAGTCATACAGTGCTGGCAGCTCTACATGTGGTCCTCTACATTTGGTCGTGACCAAATATTTACTTTGGTAGGAAAATAAACACCACTGTTCCTGCTTACAACTCTTGGCTTTTTTTTTTTGCTGAAATTTGGACATCTCTTGGAAGATGCTTGAAGCCTGACAGTCAGATATGAGGGCCAGCAGATGGATGGGTGACAGATGCTGGAAGTGGCTCATCTCCTTTTCAATAAACATAGCAATCCTTGAAAATGAGTATTTGTGATGTAATAATGAAGAAGAACTGCTTTTATCCCAAACTGCATCCCCATCTGCAATTTCCAAGAGCTATAAATTATATTATAGAATTTCAGGTCAAAAGAAATTTGGAGTTGAAAATTGGTCGGTGGGTGCTGGTCTGATGTTCATACAGGTTTCCCCCCCCCTTTTTTAAAAGTTAAACATTTTTGTGGAGACCCATACAAAAAGAAATAATAGTGATACAAGCTGTCCAGAATCACTTGTTGAGTTGGGCAGCTGTAGACATCAAATAAATAAATAAATATAATTAAAAGAATGAAATACAAACAGTAACACACAAGAAGGGACCTAGAATATTAGAAGACTGCAGTTATCCAATACATCAACTTATTCATGAATTATAAAACATATCACTTTAAAAACCTAGGAATCACTATGAGGCTCTTAGTAACAGATATCTGTTAGAAATCATGACTGAGGCAGAAAAAAATAAATTGACATTATAAACCACCATAAATTAAACCCATACTGAGAATTTATTCCAAATGGATTATCTCATGAAGTTAACATGTAGACTCTATACGTAGAAAAACTCACACCTTGGTTGAGGTGGAAACCTATGTTTTAAGCAAATGAACCAACTCAGATTTGTTTTGAAGCCATGAAGTCATTCTGGAAGGAAGAAGCTTATCCTATAACTTGGTTAAACCTCCTTCCAATGAGGGAATCAAATAACCTTTTCAGTCCATGTGATATAACACATTAAATCACCTATATGCATAGGTAGATTTGGTCCCCTTCAACCTCTTCATTTACCTGGCAGGACGTAACATCAGATTGAGCAGTTAGCTGATTGAATGTGCCCATTGGGCACCACTGTGGAGTCTTTTGATTTCCTGGGCAGCTGCAATTCAAAACAACAGAGATTTGGATTGTGTAAGGCATATTTTTTCCTCTAATTTCTTATGACTTCTCCAAACCTCTATTTCCATGTTCTTTATCCATATGGAAATGTATCAAATCAATTAAGATATCCCTTAGGATTTCTCCTTAGGATAGTCCAGGGGTTTTCAAACTTGGCCCTTTTATGACTTGTGGACTTCAACTCCTAGAATTCCTCAGCCAGTGTGCTGGGATAGTTGGTGCTCAAATTCTGCTTGTAGGTAGTCCTCAACTTACAATCAATTGTTTAGCGACTGCCTGAAGTTGCAACAGCACTGAAAAAAATGACTCATGACCGGTCCTCACACTTATGACCGCCACAGCATGCCTATGGTCACATGATCAAAATTCAAGTGCTTCACAACAGGAATGTATTTATGATGGATCCTGGGGCCATATGATCACCATTTTCAACCTTCCCAGCAGGCTTCCAACAAGCAAAGTCAGTGGGGAAAACTGGGTTCACTTTAACAACTGCAGTGATTTACTTAATAATCATGGCGAAAAAAGGTTGCAAAACTGGGCATGGCTCCCTTTCCAGCTGCCTTGCTTAACAACTGAAATTTTGGTCCCAACTGATTTTGGTCCCCTTAAGTTGAGGATTACCTGCATTGTAAATCCACAGCAAGAAGCACTCCGATGGAATCAACACGAAAGGATTTAACAGTCGTAAATGGTAGCATCAGGAATTCCAGAATATACATATATGACCTTGCTCACCCTTTAAGATTTAGGAGGACCAAGACATATATTATTTTGCTTTCCTTACAGATGTGCTTATATTTATTGATCATTGGCATATGTGATCAAGTCACTGCTCTTAAGCCACTGTGGTTCTTTTCATTGTATCAGCCAGTCAATAGGCAATGCTACTTAGCAGTGACAACAGTGTTAGCTACCAGCAATGTATCACAAAGAATTCCACCAATATTCAGCATTCAAAAATCAACAGCTTACAGGAGGGCGGATTCCAGGACTGCCAGATCCAAAACTATCAAAAATGCTGCCAAGAGCCATTGGACTATAAATTCACATTCAGTTCATTTTTTGCCAATTGCTTTGGAAATATAACTGAAAGGTCATCATTGTAATAATAGTATCTTGAAATCCAAATGTCAGTATTTTGGCTGTGAACCTTGAGTATCAAAACTGGAACGTGGGTGAAATTCAAGTATTGACTCATGTTTATTTTCTACTCTAATCCTTAAACTCTTTCATCCAAAAAGGAAGGAGGGAGAGAAACAGAGAAGCAGAGAAGGAGGGAAAGAAAGAAAGAAAGAAAGAAAGAAAGAAAGAAAGAAAGAAAGAAAGAAAGAAAGGAAGGAAGGAAGGAAGGAAGGAAGGAAGGAAGGAAGGA
>NW_015386631.1:206827-229435 GCF_001527695.2 Protobothrops mucrosquamatus | reverse complement strand
GCAGAACCGCTTTCCTTACAAAAACCCAGCTGGGCAGGGCAGGCAAGTTCCAGAGGCGTAGAAATGTCCTTCTGAGCAGGGAATGAGGCACTGCCAGTCACAGTCGGCATCTCCATGGTTCAAGAGGGAAGAATCAATGGCTGAAAAGAAAAGAAAAAGAAAAAAAAAGCAAGGCCACACTATCAGGCTCCAAGAAAGCTCGTTTTCTAAACATGGATAGCTCTATAAAAATGCTTCCTGAAAGATAAAACAGATGGATAGATCCTTGAATATCAAATTATTAATTTTACCTTACTTCCTTCAAGTATTTTCCAATTATGACAGCCTTTACTCTATGACTTGAAATTTGGACCATTAGGATTTTTGATTTCTTACTCTAAGTCAGTGGTTCTCACTTTTTCTTCACCATGGACTCCCTTTAAATGCCTTTTTCTTGGCCATGGACCCCCCAAGACTTAAACTCAACATTTAAATCATAACATGTTTTTTCAAACCTCCGCAGACCCCCGCCCCGGGATCTGCAGGCCACAGGTTGAGAAGCATTGTTCTAAGTTATAATTTTACTCCTTTAATTTTGATTTTGTACACGGTTTCTAGCATACACAGACATTTTATGAATAATTAAACATCAATACCGCTTCATCCCACCCAAAGCCATATTGACATAGACGTCTCTGGATGTTTGTTTCTTCAAAATTTCAGGATCCCCCTGTTCCATAAAATCACATTTTATCTACTGTTCATAAAACTGTCCTCAGTTACATATACAGTTACCTGACTTCAAAAAAACAACAACAACAAAAGCAAAGCAAATGTTCAACAGATGTGTTATGAAATATATTTGCACAGGGTTTAAAAAAAGAAAAAGCAAGCCAGAAAAATATTCCTTTCAGTTTTCTAATTTGAATCTTCAACTCCTAGTGGCAAATCTATAAACAGCTAACATAATTCTTTTGCTTCTGGTGAAGAAAGACTTAAATCATTCTGCTTTAAAGGGAAAATGAACCTGACAAAATGATGAGAGATTTTCCCTCAAATAATTCACCTTTAAAATGGGACGGTTGTCTTATATTAGCTGAAAATAGAGTAATGACAAATATGTTGTTCTTTTTTTCCTCTGATTGAGTTTTTATTTTTAAGGGGGAGGAAGGGAGGGGAAAAAAAACCTTAAAGTCAGGATAATTTTTCCCTTTTGATAAATACTGCTCTGTTTGAAAAAGAGGAGATAGTTCAGTTTTGAAAGGCACTGCTTTTGTGCAGAGCAATGCAGTGTTCCAATATTTGAGTGGCTGCCACAAAGAAGAGGGGGTCAAACTATTTTCCAAAGCACCAGAAGACAAGACAAGAAACAATGGATGGAAGAGAAGCAACCTGGAACTAAGGATAAACTTCCTAACAGTGAAAACAATTAATCATTGGAACAACTTGCCTCCAGAAGTTGTGGGTGCTCCAACACTGGAGATTTTAAAGAAGAGATTGGACAACCATTTGTCAGAAATGGTATAGGGTTTCCTGCTTGAGCAGGGGGTTGGACTAGAAGACCTCCAAGGTTCTTTCCAACTTTGTTATTCTGTTAAGTAAATATGCTCCAGAGTTTACTTCAGATAATGCTCTGTGAGGCTACCTGATTTGGGCTGCAAAATTCTGGATGACCACTTGTTGTCTGGATGACAGCAACAACAAAGATTGTACTGTAAATGCAGAGAGATTGTAGACCATACCTAAAATGAAATCCATGATGAGTGCAAGTGGCTTTTATATCCTTGGAAGAAATATAGGCAGTCCTCAACTTACAACAGTACATTTAGTGACCGTTTGAAGTTACAACGGCATTGAAAAAAGTGACTTATAAAATTATACTTATGACCATTCCAGCATCCCCAGGGTCACATGATCAACATTCAGACGCTTGGCAACTGACTCATATTTATGACAATTGCAGTCTTCCTGGGTCGAGGATTACACCTAATCAGAAGTCATTCTTTGTATATATCTTTTCTTTTTCTTTTCTTTCTTTTTCTTTCTTTCTCTCTCTTTCCTCTTTATCTTTTTCTTCTGAGTTTATGCTGTTTTTTTTAATCTGTATGTTTTGTAAAATTCAATCCAATCATGACGGCAGAAGCATTTTTGGAAGGAAACTCAAATACTGTTGAAAAATTACCAGAGGGTGCCATCTCTCCCAACCTGTTGGATGTACCTGTAAACCCAAGCCATTTAAAAAAAAAGAGAGAGAGAGAAAAGCAACTTACCTGTTGAGATGCAAGCTAAAGCAGAAAATAAAATGAAGCCATTCCAGGGTTCAGCCATCTAAGCGCAGCGAGAACATTCCACGTACAGAAGCCAAAGAGCCGACAGACTTTGCCAAGGCTCTCTCTACACCCCAGTGAGCAAAGTTTCCTATGCACCGGCCAAAGATGTAACCAAATCTCTCATGAATAATCACTTTCCAGTAGAAGCTGAAGTGAAATAAATACCAATTAGCTGGGAAGTGGGAAACAAGAGACCGCAGAAGGGCAATAAGGATGTCTTTGGGAACTGGGAGAAAGCAGGAGGAGATAAGCTTGTAGCAAAAGGCAGGCTATTTTGGAAAGCAGCCTTCAAATTCAGGTAGATTATTCCCCCCCCCCCATCTTTTGGGAAGAGAATGTCTCTTAGGTGAACTGATGTGAAATTGGATGAGCCCATCCAAAGCTGATTTACCAGGAGTGAGACAAATGGAAGGTTCATATGAATGAAGGCAAATACTGTATATGTGTTCCAGGATAATGTTTGCAGGATCCAATCAGGGCCGGTCACTGGGACCAGTGGTTTAGTCTTCCGAGCTTTCAGATTCATACTGGAGCCCATCCTCAGGGAACTTCTCTCTACCAGAATGTAGACATTAAATTAATTAAAGCTCGGAAGATTAAACCTCTAGTCCCGGTGACTGACCCAGATTGGATCCTGCAGAAGATTCATAGTTCAGGAATAGTAAACCTCTAATGTAGGAATGGTAGATATAGTCTTCATGTTCTAGGTATGAACTCCTGCCAGCAATGGATTGATTGATTATGGACCATCAAGTCAATGTTGGCTCTTAGCAATCACACAGAGAGGTTTTATCCATGATGATCTGTAATCTGTTAGAGATTAGTGGTAGTTAATTGTGGTGCTCTCTGAACTTGGTTGATTTCTTGAAGATGTTTCCGTAACCATCTAGGTAACATCATCCTAACCAGTGGTGGGATTCAGATATGTGAACAACCGGTTCTCTGTGTGGATGCCACTTCCGGAAGTCCATTCTCGGCCTGGGCCACAAAAGATTAGCTACCGGTTCTGCCAAAGTGGTACGAACCGTCTGAATCCCACCACTGATGCTAACTCTAATCCTAGTACTGATGATAATACCTAGTTGGATCATGAAACATCTGCAAGAAAACAACCAAAAGAGTGCCAAAGACCTCACAGTTCAACCCTGAGCCACAAATATTATCTCCAATTGGTGCTAATTAATTCCCAAACAGAGGACTAAAGCTAAACTCAAATGCTCTTTCAATTTTCTTTCCCACTGAATTTGGAGACAGAGAAGTTGAATGACTTCTCTACAGTATATTGCAACAGGAGAGGACAAATTCAAGGGAAGGAGGCCCCTTTAGCAGGGACAGTACCTTTATTTCCCCCAAAACTCCTGAAAAGGTATTCTCTTCAGACTGGAGAAAAAGATGCCAATCCAAAGAGGGTGGACATGGCATTCACATGTACCTCTTGGCCAACTCATCACCAAATAAATGTAAGAAGGCTACGTTCCACCCATGAGCAATTCTCTTCTTTGGAGGGAAGAGTTTTTAAAGTAAACTCTCTTTCCTCCAAGTAAATGAAAGCTGGTAAGAAAAAAATGCAGGAGAATTTCGATGGATGCCCAGGTTGAATGCTTTCTTGAGGTTTCCCGCTACAGCATGTACCAAGGATGAATAAATGGGGCCTCCTTTGAGCAGGCACACGGAACGCTGTTACCTTCCCATCAAAGTGGTACCTATTAATCTACTTGCATTTGCACACGACTGAACACAGAGAGGGAAGATCAAGGAGAGAAGATCTCTTAGCACCAGTGTCAAAAGAGACATGTAGGTGATTGTCTTTCTTGATCTGACGTGAAATTTTTACAGCTACCTATAATGTGTATGTCTTTGGAGGACATGAGAAATAGAAATATCAACAGAGTAGGGACTACTGAGAGGAGCACATTGAATCAGCGGGGAGAGAAATCTCCTTGGAGTCTCTGAAATGCTAGCCAAGACCTCCACCCCCCTGCTCCTTTAGTTAGGAGATGCCATCTGTTGCACTTTTATAAAGTCTTTAATTAAACTCCTCCAATACATCTCCAATGCATCTGTTTCCTTCCACTCTATAAACAATTCTTGGGAATATCTGCAATTATCTTACATTACAGACAAGAATTGCCAATTAAATCTTTATCAACAGTGTTAAAGAGAGGCAGCAAGCCAAATTTACGGGCCCTGGTTTCACCCCATTCGTTTCTAAGTTTTTGAGCTGTCTGAGAACACCAATAATTTTATTGTCTAGGGAAAGCTGACTAGCGTATCAGCCAACTGGTCCGCCGATATATTACTGGCCAAATCGGTAAAACTAAGCTTTGCTGATAACCAGTAATGGAACTGAAAAAAGGTGTAAACTTCCCATTATGACCCTCATTCTACTGTGTCTGGTCCATCATTGACAAAGTCTAAGGTGGTTGAGATAATTCCATCGGATCCTGTTTTCGTCTGTGTAACTTTGGCTTCTGTGGATAAACATTGCTATATCCAAATGTAGTCTGCTCTGTGAGTTGAATTCTATTCTTATCAGGCAACTCTCATCATTTTGAAACTGGGTTGCAAATATCTTTTGGGGATCCCTCATAACTTGAAGCAGTTGCCAAGCTGCTGAGTGACGAGTGCCCAGCTTGACTTAGACTTGATTAAAAAAAAAACTTCCTCCAAATTAAATCCCTAACTCAAATCTTCAAACTGCTATATGTGCATATAATACAAAAATTAACAATAGAAAATCATCCGTTCATCCATTTCTCTATTTTTGCGATATTACTCAAGTTATCTTCCAAATGCTGGGCATGCACACAGACATACCCCCACAAGGATATCTCTAACCCTTAAAAATCACTGTCACTGGGACTGACACTTCATTTAACAGAATAACAGAATTGGAAGGGACTTTGGAAGTCTTCTAGTTCAATCCCCTGATCAAGCAGGAGACCCTATACCATTTACACAAATGGCTGTCCAATCTCTTCTTAAAAACTTCCAGTGTTGGAGCACCCACAACTTCTGTAGGCATGTCATTCCACTAATTAATTGTTCTCACTGTCAGGAAATTTCTCCTTAGTTTTAGCTTGGTTCTCTCCTTGATTAGCTTCCATCCCATTGCTTCTTGTTCTGCCTTCAGGTGTTTCGGAGAACAGGTTGACCCCTCTTCTTTGTGGCAGCCCCTCAAATATTGGAACGCTGCTATCATATCACCCCTGGTCCTTCTCTTCATTAAACTAGACATACCCAGTTCCTGAAAATTAATTCTTTTCTCTCATCTCCCCAACTCCAAGTTGAAACCGCTTGTACTTGCCAATCCCTTCTGATGCAAAAGAAAAACAATTTGCATTATTTCATGTCAGCCTGTGACTGGTGTGGTACCCTGTAATTCCAGCTTTCCAAAGAGATGTTAACACTTTAGGAAAAAGGCCGCTTTGACAAGATAATGACACCTCCCTGACAATGTTGCCTGAGATACATTTGGCGGGGGGGGGGAGAGGGGGAGCTCAGCGGCACAGATGCTATTTTAAATCTTTCACCAATGCAGCAAACCAGACATGAGATGAGAGGATGGGCGGATGTCAGCCACAGCAGCTGACACTGCCAAACACAAAAAAGGGAAAAGGCATGCCAGCCTCCCTTCCATCAGCTTAAATCTGCATGATTCCTGCTGAAAATTAAGGATTAAGGGCAACGCTTCTTGGTTTTTATTGTCAGCACTATTTCTGAAGCCATTTCTCTTCCTGGAGAATGTTAAAACAAATCATAGATGGAAGAGAATATTTGTAGCTCAGGGCTGACCTGTGGGGTCCGCCTTGAGCTTGGTTGTTTTCTTGCAGATGTTTCATGACCCAACTAGGTAACTTTATCAGTGCTAGAGGGGAGTTTGGTTATATTGTACAGTATATAAACAAAGAGAACCTCCACACACACACAAACACACACACACACACACACACACACACACATTTCTAGCACCGATGATGTTAGCTAGTTGGGTCATGAAACATCTGTAAGAAAACAAGCCAGCTCAGAGAGCACCAAAGAACCCATAGGTTATAGAGTGTATTTTTTAATCCATTTTGTCCTTATCAGATTTGTAATCCCCAAGGACTCTTGGTGGTTTACACGAGATTTAACATTAAACAGCAATTTCAAAAATGTTAACATCCATGGTAATCACACTAGATAGGATATAAAAGAATTCATGTTAAAATGGAACAAAGAACAATAGACGTAAATAATATGCATAGATAGAATCACCCAATTAAGTCCCAAATGCCTAGAAAAGAGTGTGGCTTCCCTCAAATAAAGTTTTTTTCTTACTGTGAGACTACTGTATGATGCTAACATGCTATAAAACTACCTTCTCATAAGAACGTGGTACATCATAATCACATCAGCAAGAACCAAAATATGAATGGGATATTTTTCTGGGGGGAAAAAAGCAAGAAGAGGTTTTAGCTTTGCCTTATCACTCTTTGAGCATTTGATATTAAATGTTAAGGTTACCCTCTTCCAGTAAATACTAATACAAATCTAAAAAAAGACAGTACTGCTTTGCCAAATATTTTGCGGCGGTTTGAAATAGAGGGATAAAGGAAGGAATCTGACATGACTTAGAAATAAAGTCATGAAATATAACGCAGTAACAGATTCTGGCTTGGTGCTACTGCTGGGCATCAAACTCAGATTATTATAGTGGGAAGACAGTGAATCAGAGCACCGAGTTCTAGAAAATAACCAGAGGGTTGGAGCTACTGTAGAGAATTCATGTCAATCTAATATCGCTAGAATTTGTTACGGAAAATGGAAAGGACACAAGGTGAAAAAGCCAGACAAAATATTCAAGGAACATGAATGTCAGGAAAAAGACTTGTAAAACAGATGTTTAACAGAGATGTTTGGTGGGACTGAAATAATTGCCCTGGAAATTCTGAAATCTTTGTTTCTAACTGTGGGTTTTTAACCTATCCGAAGTCAACAAAATGGATTTAGCAGAACTCATGTCAGGCACGAAGAACTGGGGCCACACATTAAGTTCCAGTAAAGCTGATTTATTGCTCATTCCTACACATAAGTATATCCCCAAAGTGCTTTTTCAAAAGGAAACTGGGCTTTCTTGATTTTGCTTGAAGACATTTTGCATCTCATCCAAAAAGCTTCTTCAGTTCAGAACTGAAGAAGCTTCTTGGATGAGAAATGAAACGTCTTCAGGCAAAACAAAGAAAGTCCAGTTGCTTTTTGAAAAAGCACCTTTGGGACAACCATGATCTGGATGACTGAGAATCTCCACAGAAATATACGTAAGAACCTAGTCATCTAAAAGCACTGAACTGGCTCCAGATAAAGAGGATTGACTTAGATTGTTTGTGGGAACATAATGATTCCAAGTTTATTCCTCTCTTGACTCTGCTCCCAGGCTCTGCCGATCCTCCTACAACTAGCTTTTTATTGAAGCCTTTGATTTTTGACATTAGCCAGCTAAATGCCTTTGGAAAGCTCATAATGATGGCATAGAACAGGTGGGGCTTCCATTGACTTTAAAAAGCCTGCTTGAAACTGGATTCCTTCTGAACATGAAACTTTCATTTTAGCCAAAAATTGTTCCAAGGTGACATCAGGCTGAAGGACATGGCTGCTGCTTTATTGGGGTTTTTTTTAAGGGAAATTAAAAGACGTACAAAAGACTACTGAACTCACCTCGAACGTTGTTGCACTGGAGAGACTTTAAATCTGCAAACTTCAACAGAGGAAGTCTTTGGCTTACAACCACAGCTGAGCCCCAAATTCCCATTGCTAAGTTGTTAAGCAAGTTTTGTCCCATTTTACAATCTTTCTTGCCACAGTTATTAAGTGAATCACTGCAGCGGTTAAGTTAGTCCCACGGTTGTTAAGTGAACCTGGCTTGTTGTTAAGTGAATCCCAAAATAACCTGACATTGGATAGCTTCAGTCCTAGTGCATCTATTCTTTGGTAAATCTGCATAAGATTGATTTGTGTGCCTATGTGTTGAATCTGTAAGTAGGGATCTCTCTTTCTCCCTCCCCTCCCCCCCTCTCTCTGTGTGCATGTGTATGTGAATCTATCATCCATTCTATCAGAGCTTGTGTTGATGAGATAACATTAAATTAAGAAGTCACCGCACAGCTCTGCTTAGCCACCAGGACTCTGCCTGCTGAATTCTACCAAAGGACTATCTCCTTCCCCAGCTCATTCTATTTAGTTCCCATTTAGTAATGGAGTGATAAAACCTGCTGGATATAGGAGATTTATAATGGAAAATATCACCAGAGCTTTAACTAGCGAGCGCTCAACAACATCCTTCAATAAACTCTGTTTCAGTCTGAATTATTCATAGCTAAATGGACAGAACTCTCTCAACAACAAGGTTAGGCCAATAAAATACATGTTCTCCGCTCCCCAGCCTGGGAGCATTATAAGTTTTCTTTGAGTGCTCTGGACCTTGATAACCAAGTTGTTGAACCTGGGAGATGGATGGAGTGCTACGTGCAATCCTATTTGCCCTGTAAATGGAAATGTTCGCTGATATTTAGGGCAAAATTTCTAAGATGTGAGGCATCAGCTGAAATGAAAGCAGAGAAAGGGCAGAGAAAGCAGCAGAAGCCATCGTGGTCAGGATTATTTATTCAAACTTAAACAAACTCTATTTTCACCTTAACCTCCTCATGCTGCTTTGTTACAGCAAAGCGATAACTTTCTTCCAGACTGTGAGAAGTTTTCTTGGGGAAAAAAGCAAAAACACCAAAATAGTGGAATCTGACTTGGACCTTCTCAAGAAAGACCCACATTCCTTGATTTTGAGAGAGGAGACAAGGGTTGAGGACAAACATACCTAATGAAAAAAAAAGAGTTATTATTCAGGTTACTTACGACCACAGTTGAGCCCAACATTTCTGTTGTTAAGCGAGACCTTGGTTAAGTGAGTTTTGCCCCATTTTGCGACCTTTCTTGTCTGCATTGTAAAATGAATTACTGCAGTTGTTAAGTTAGCAGCACGGCTGTTTAGTGACTCTGGCTTCCCCCTTGATTTTGCTTGTTGGAAGGTCGCAAAAGGGGATCACGTGACCCTGGAACACAGGAATGGTCATAAATATGAATCAGTCGCCCGGCATCTGAATTTTGATCACGTGACCACGGGGATGCTGCAATGGTCATAAGTGTGAAAAACGGTCATAAGTTACATTTTTCAGTGTGGTTGTAACTTAGAGCAGTCACTAAACAAACTGTTGTAAGGCGAGAGCTATCTGTACTCTGTGCAATGAAGGCATGTAATAATAATAATGATGATGATGATGATGATGATGATGATGATGATGATGATGATGATGATGATGATGATGATGATGATGATGATGGAGGAAAGGACCTTGGAGGTCATCTAGTCCAACCCTCTGCTCAGGCAGGAAACCCTATACCATTTCAGACAAATGGCTGTCCAGTCTCTTCTTAAAAACCTCCAGTGTTGGAGCATTCACCGCTTCTGGTGGCAGGTTGTTCCACTGGTTAGTTGTTCTAACTGTCAGAAAATGACTCCTTAGTTCTAGGTTGCTTCTCTCTTTGGTTTGTTTCCATCCGTTGCTTCTTGTCCTCTTCTTTGTGGCAGCCCCTGAGATATTGGAAGACTGCTATCATGTCTCCCCTTGTCCTTCTCTTTGTTAAACTAGACAGACCCAATTCCAGCAACCGTTCCTTATATGTTTTAGCCTCCAGTCCCCTAATCATCTTTGTTGCTCTTCTCTGTACTCTTTCTAGAGTCTCAGCATCTTTTTTACATCGCGGTGACCAAAACTGGATGCAGTATTCCAAGTGTGGCCTTACCAAGGCATTGTAAAGTAGTATTAATACTTCATGTGATCTTGAGTCTATCCCTCTGTTAATGCAGCCTAGCACTGTGTCTTTATTTATTTATTTAATTTGCATTCTCCCCCCCCCTTTTCCATTTTTACAAATAACCCAAGATGGAGAATTTATCCAACACAATTTCCTCCTCCTATTCCCCCCACAACAAACCTGTGAGGTGGGTTGGGCCAAGAGGGAGGGGCTAGCCCAAAGGTCACTTGCCTGGTTTTTCACGGCTAAGGCAGAACTAGAATTCACCGTTTCCTGACCTTGAGCCAATTACTCTCTCTCAGTTCAACTCGTCTCGCAGGATTGTCATTGTGGGGACAATAGGAGGAGTCAGGCGCATTGTATACCTTCTTTGCCCTGAATTATTTGTAAAATAAATAATAAATCAGAGGTTGAGAGGGAAATTTCAAATCAAAAGACAAATTGGTGCTTGGAGTCTGGAGCTCCATTTACAGTTCAAGCTGATTGCAAGTAAAGCCATCTGTTGACTGTTTTGGCAGCATCCAAAATGAACTGCTAGCTGTCGTTGGCTGTTAAGGAAGACCAATTCATGCAAATGTCAAGTAAGTCTGTTTGTCAATATCTAATTATTGTCTAATATGAGACCACAGTGTTCAATAGCTCACTTACAGGGGTATCAGATATCAAAAACTGAGATGAATTATCACCGAATGCAAAACCCAATATTATTATGAAGACAAATATTGTCCTGGGGGGAAACGTTGGGCAGAGGAAATATTAGCTCTCTGGATCTGGGATCAGAAAAAAAAAAAATCATTTCCCGAAACTTCACAAAATACAGCCTCGTATTTTCCTGATTTACCGAGTGCTTCTCAGTCACAGTTCAAACTAATTGTGCATTTTGCTTATTTTATTGTCAAAGCCTGGGTTACAAAATGGTTTTTATCGTTTCCCTGTTTAGTCTAGTGTGAAATTGTTTGCAGGTAGCGATTAATTCTGCCCTGGTGTGCGTTCCCATTGTTGGACGGTTTGTAATGTTTCAGAAAACACTTTACTAATCGGGAACTTTTTTTTCAGCTCCTTATCAAGCTGCAATTACAGCTGTGTTGACTTCCAAGGGACGAGACTGGAAGAAGAAACCTTATTGCTTCCTCTGTCGCTTATGAGTGCTCATATCTATATTATTGGTTTCTTTATTTATGAGTAATGCAAACATTTATCTGAAACAAGGTGAGAGACATGTCAAAGCAAAAAGGTATCTGGATTGATAGCCAAACAGGAGAGCGGAAAGGTAGTCCAGGGGTTTAATCAGAGTCTGGAAGTCTTTTAAGACGATTATAAATCCATATGCAACAAGTGAAACGATAGCCAGATCTGTGTAGTGGTGAAGGTCCTAGTTAAGAAACCAGGAGGCCGTGAGTTCTAGTTCAACCTTAGGCATGAAAGACAGCTGAGTGACTTTAGGTCAATCACCATGAGACTGTGAGTTCTAGTCCTGTCAGTAGGTGACAGGGCCAATCACCAGGAGACGGTAAGTTCTAGTCCTGCCTTAGGAATGAAAGAAGGCTGAATGACTTTGGGTCAATCACCAGGAGACTGTGAATTCTAGTCCTGCCTTAGGCATGAAAGCCAAGTGGGTGACTTTAAGTCAATCACCAGGAGACCGTGAGTTCTAGTCCAAATATAGGCATGAAAAATGGCTGAGTGACTTCAAGTCAATCACCAGGAGACTGTGAGTTCTAGTCCTTCCAGTAAGTGACTGGGCCAATCACCAGGAGATGGTGAGCTCTAGTCCTGCCTTAGGAATGAAAGAAGGCTGAGTGACTTTGGGTCAATCACCAGGAGACTGTGAATTCTAGTCCTGCCTTAGGCATGAAAGCCAGGTGAGTGACTTTAAGTCAATCACCAGGAGACCGTGAGTTCTAGCCCAAACATAGGCATGAAAAATGGCTGAGTGACTTCAAGTCAATCACCAGGAGACTGTGAGTTCTAGTCCTTCCAGTAAGTGACTGGGCCAATCACCAGGAGATGGTGAGCTCTAGTCCTTCCAGTAAGTAACTCGGCCAATCACCAGGAGACAGTGAGTTCTAGTCCTGCCTTAGGCATGAAAGTCAGCTGGGTGATTTTGGACCTGTCATTCTCTCTCACCCCAACTCACATCTCAGGATTATTGTTGTGGGAAAAATAGGCCAAGGAAGAAACACTGGGCATATTTATTGCCTTGAGTTACTTATAAAGTAATAAAGGCAGAATATAGAAAAAATTCCCTAATAATAAATAATAATAAAACCAGGTGCTGTTCTCTAGGAGTTCAGGTGCAGTAGAGTCCCTTAGTGCCATTTTACTGCATATTTCCATTCAGTAAGTGTTCCTGACACTATTTCTCTTTCAAAAAGTATTAACAGAGATGCAGTTGCTGAAGTTTTGCTGGCTCATGCAGCTCACTGGGAAAGGTTTGACTCTGAATCTTGCCCAGATTTCTGAATCTCAGTTAGCTGATTTCCCTTGTGAAGTGAATCTTACTTCCTTGAGCAAAGAGCGGTGTTTAATCCGTGGAACTCATCCCGTCTTTCGAGTGCCTTTAGCTGCAGAGAATTGCACACAAAGGTCTATTTTCAAAATGAAGTATTCATCAAAGGCCCACACGGTGATTAATAAAAGAAACCTTCCCCTCAAGACTGCAGAGCAAGAAATGTAGAATGTCTACCACTTCCTTTCCTGTTGCTTGGCTTGAGAGACAATCCAATTCTAAAGTGTGGAAGAAACCAAAACTAGAAGTACTGCAGGCAAGGAGAACATCTCCCTGGAGTTTCTGCACAGGACTAAATAATTTAAAAATAGGGAGCTTCAGACCTTTCAAGCCAAATCACACAGCGCCAATATGGAAAAGGAGAAACAGCATTACAGAATAACAGACCTGGAAGGGACCTTGGAGGTCTTCTAGTCCAGCCCCCCTGCTCAAGCAGGAGATCCTATACCATTTCAGACAATTGTCTGCCCAATCTCTTCTTAAAACTTTTAATGGGAAATCTTCAAGATTAAAAACTTCACTGATCAGCGAATTCCCAGCTCGCAATACATCCTTACATGTTTACTACGTATTTTATTTGATCTTTAATTTTATTGATGCTTGCTCTGGATCACCTGCCTCTTGGGCAGTGAAACATGTTTGCCTAGGTTGGCAGCTAAGTTTTTTGGGGTATTTTTTTATCTCGAGAAGAGAAAGAATTCAAGACTACAGAAATCAAACAGAATTGAAGGAGAGATAATTAATTCTAAGGGCATCATTTGCCTAAGTTTAAAAACAACTCAAACTTTGCTAGAACCAGATTCTGTCATGCTAAATGTAGTCAACTCACTAAAATGACAGGGACTTCAATTCATCAAGCCCCCTTCTATTGAATGGATCCAGTTGCAAACACAATAAAATCTAGATACTACCCACCATCTGAAAAAAAAACCTCTCCTGCTATAAAATATGTAGCCGTCAACTGAGACAGATGAATATGTGCATAGCAATTTTTTTGGAGTCAAGAAAGATTGCACGAAGGGGTGGAGAGTCCAGAAAAAGCAAAATTTACGTAAGAGACCATGAAGTATGTTTGGGTCATTTAAAAATGTGGAACAAAAGAAATTGTATCTCATCCATTTCTGAAGAATTTGTTTCTTTAAAACTCAGAATGATAGAATGAGAAAATTTAGACATATTGAAAGACAGCGTTATGTTTCTCTGTTGAGATTCTGGTCTAGGGTTTCATGAAAGAGAAACATGTACTGTTCCTCAAATGCTTTGTTGTGAGCATTTTATTGGAAAGTGATTCTGCTTCTCTTATCACATTTATTACCAGATGCAGGGAAAATGCAATTAGTAGTGCCAATAAAGTTAACTTCCATTCACCCTTCTGCAAGGAAAGCCAAATGACTTCCCTTGGGCTTGAAAAGCCAGAACTCTGCAGATTTCTGGAAAAGGAATTATAGAAGGGAAGAAAGGAAATTAAAACTCAGCCTTTGGCGGGGATAAATTCAACACTATTCTAATTCCAATTTCTATTCTAATTCTATTCTAATTCCACCCAGGAAAAATTCTCCAAACCGTTCTTCTCCTTTGATATAAAATTTAAAAGTAATCTCTTTCATTAAGATGAATGCAAAGTATTAGAAAATCTAGAATATATTTTGTGCATAGCATTATTTTAAATTTATTTCCAAAGAAGAATATATTGGGGGGAAAAACGTAAACCTGCAAATGAGGTTTCTGTATTTCCCTTAAAAATAAGTTGACAAGTAGCATGAGAATCCTATTTACATACTGTACTTTCAACCATTCTTCCTGGCTTTCTGTGCTTCAAGGACATTTCAGTTGAAAATGAGCTGAAACTTCTTCCTTTTTTTTTCAGATTAGGAATTGCGGGTAGACTGGCAGAGAAATGAAAAATAAATGCAACTGCACATCACCTATCCCCAGTGCCATACTGTAAAAATAGATTTTTTTCAGAAGAAATAAATTTTAGTAAAGTTGGAGCATAGATGTTTATTCAATATTATTGACGAAAACACACAAAAATATTGCTTCAAACCAATGAGTAGATACTAAGATTTCAGGACCCTGGATAGATCATCAGGAAATAGTTGTTAGAAATGAGATTAATTCTTGTCTAACATACTTAAAGGTTTTGCTTTAGGTAAGCGAAGGAACAGAACTTTGGCTCAGCTGCAAAGAAAAAAAAATATTTTGGATTGAGTTTATATATGAATTACTGTCCAATTATAATTGTACCTTTTTGTCTTGAATTTTCTTCTTTACAAAGTGCTCAAACTTTCCTGTAGAGCAAGGACACATGATTAATTAAATCAGTTACACTAACCAATTAGGACGGTTTGGATTGATGTATTTTTTTTTGAAAACTGATGTTGCTTAATTGGCCATCTGTTTTGACAAGGTACTGAAGAATCATTAGATGAACTTTTGTCCACAGGTTTTTTTTTCCCTCCGTCTCAAATTTTTGAGAACTGAAATAATTGTGTTAACAACTGAATGTATAAGCCCACAAAAAGTTGGATGTGGCCCAGGATGATTGTTTTGTTTGGAGACTTTGTGTAACAAGCAATCCAGATAAAAGATGGTGACTAATATGTACAGATGTACCAATGTACACTTAGCTGTCTTGTCTTCCTCAAAAAATTAGTGGTGTCCATATCTCTATACTAAAGGAAGAACTTTCAAGCAGTGGCGTTGAATCG
This sequence comes from Protobothrops mucrosquamatus, assembly GCF_001527695.2. NCBI lineage: Eukaryota > Metazoa > Chordata > Lepidosauria > Squamata > Viperidae > Protobothrops > Protobothrops mucrosquamatus. The sequence continues at coordinate 214,058 of NW_015386631.1, read as the reverse complement.
CCTCCTTGAAGGAGCTCTGCTTTACTTCTGAGCTCAGAAGCGTTCCAAAGGAGAACCACATTTTCTAATTATTTTATGTTGGGGAAAGGCTTGCTAGTCAGCAGTGAATCACAGGAAGATGAAGAAGGGGAATCAGAAAAACAATTCTCTATAGCTCTCAATTTCCTCACATGCCTGCAGTGTCAATTCACTTCCAACGTCTTCCCTACCAACCAAACAGAATAACCTGGTCAAGTACAGAAATGCATGCAAGTAAAAAAAAAGAGAGAGTAGGAGAAAGTAATTTGATTTGCAATTTCAGCAACTCCTAGTTTTGAGAAAGGGTCTTCAGCAATTAGCAAATGGGATAGCATGGGAATGCTAAGATGATGGTAGATAAGGTGAGGGAAACAAGGTTTCCACTTCCTTGTGAAAAGATTGCATTCCTAGTGTTCTATTTCAGGAAAAGAGGCATTGAGACGAAGCAATGAGTTCCATTAGCTCTCCTTTATTGCAACACCAACAGAACAGGTTTTAAAATGATGCGGGCCCCCTTTTATAGCCCCCCTGCACAATGCCTTGCTGGCCAATCATTGCAAAGGCTGGGAGCAGCCTTTCTTGTCCCTGGCATCCACATGGTCCGCCCGGGCCAATTGCTGCAGCCTGTGCCTGCTGGCCCAGGACATAACACCTGGAATGGGCAGCTATGGCAACTTTGCAGCCTGTGGACTTCAACTCCCAGAATTCTTGTGTCTAAATTCTGGGAGTTGAAGTCCCTGGTCGTAAAGTTGCCACAGTTGCCGACCCCTGATGTATTTTCATCTTTGAAAAAGGCTAGTCAAGCAGATGTGAAGAACAAACTAGATGCTATAGGTATGTGTCATTAATAGAAAACTGCAGAAGTTTGAGAGTTGAATTGGAAGAGAAGAGCAGTAGAAAACCATGGTTCATTCTTTATGATAAGCATAGATTAACATTAAGATGAATGCTAGACCAACACTCAAGCAATAAGCAATACCCCAATCAAGGAACTACAAATTCAGGCAAACAAGCTAACAGGAAACAACAGCCCAATCAAGGAATCACTAAGAACAGTCCCACCATTGAGAGGGCAAGTCCTAGTGTTTAAACAGAGAGAAACCCCCCTCCCTTCTAGACCTGATGACGTTCCCTAGTTGGTTCATGAAACGTCTGCAAGAAAGCAACCAAGCTCAAAGAACATCAAGGATCCCCGAGAAAGCTTTACATACATTGGCATCCAGATCAAACATAACATCCAAAGGGACAGAGTGATTTAATACAAATTTAGGAGCCCTCCTAACAATGCCAGCTGACTGGTAAAATGGATTTCATTTGCATATCTGGAATCATTCTAGCTTTATAATTTCCAGAGGGCTAACTGGCTGTCATCAAAAGAGAGAAATTCATTATGGCACAGTAATAATTGCATCTCTCTCTTGGAATTTTTCACCTGGGTTATTATTGCAGGAGTTGAAAAGCAGATGGTAAAGAAAGTGCAGCAAACCTTACACTAAGCTTAAAATAGGAGACTCAACTCCAGACGTGTGTTTAACCATGGAAAGCACTAAGTGAGCAAAAGCCAGCCGCCTTAATTTATCTTATGGAGCTACTGTGAAATCGAAGAAGAAAACTCATTTAGGTAGTACTTCCTTATTAAAGAGAAGATGGACAGTACATTTGTGATAAATGATCCTTATGCAGGGAAGTGAAGTTCTGTGATTTGATCCTAGCCATTAAAAAAGCCCTACTTATTCAAGAAAATGCCTTGAGGGAACCATCAAATTAATGGAGGGCCCGGCAAAGGCTGGGGCCACCGATGGCTGTACAGAAAACATCTGTAACTGCCTTGATGCCTCCCAATGATCAAATCCCAAAAGGTCTAATTAGCAGATTCTAGAAGGAAGCAGTTGCTTCACATAAGTTGGGCTTTGTTCATGGGTTAACTCTTTCCTACCCAAAGTAAGCAACTTGATAATTTGGAAGGTGCCTAATGGTCATAGAATTATAGATCTGAAAGGGACCTTGGAGGTCTTCTAATCCAAGGCTAGAGTCCTTAGACCATCCTGGACAGATGGTTATACAATCTTTTTTTTAAAAAAAAAAAAAAAAAACTTCCAGCAATGGAGCACCCACAACTCTGGGAGGCAAGCTGTTCTATTGATGAATAGTTCTCACTCCCAGGAAATTCCTCTTTATTTTCAGATTGGATCTCCCTCTGATAAGTTTCCATCCATTGCTTCTTGACCAGCCCACAGATGCTTTGGAGAACCAAGTGATGCCTTCTTCCTATGACAGCCCTTCAAGGATTCGTGTCTCCCCTAATGTTTCTTGGCCAGGCTAAACATACCAAGTTCCCTTAAATCTCTGCTTGAGCCAGGTATTGGACTAAAAGACCTCCAAGGTCCCTTCCAACTCTGTTATCCTGTTGTTGTGTTAAATCATACACAATAGGGGACTGGAGGCTAAAACATACAAGGAACTGTTGCTGGAATTGGGTGTGTCTAGTTTAATGAAGAGAAGGATGAGGGGGGACATGATAGCAGCGTTCCAATATCTCAGGGGCTGCCCCAAAGAAGAGGGAGTCAAGCTATCCTCCAAAGCACCTGAGGGCAGGACAAGAAGCAACGGATGGAAACTAATCAAGGAGAGAAGCAACCTAGAACTAAGGAGAAACTTCCTGACAGTTAGAAGAATTAACCAGTGGAACAGCCTGCCTCCAGAAGCGGTGAATGCTCCAACACTGGAAGTTTTTAAAAAGAGCCTGGACAGCCATTTGTCTGAAATGGTATAGGATTTCCTGCCTGAGCAGGGGGTTGGACTAGATGACCTCCAAGGTCCCTTCCAACTTTATTATTATTATTATTATTATTATTATTATTATTATTATTATTATTATTATTATTATTATTATTATTATTATTATTATTAATTTAGCCTCCAGTCTCCTGACCATCTTGGTTGCTCTTCTCCACACTCCTTCTAGGGCTTCAGCATCTTTTTTTGTCGTAAGATTTCCCGGGATCCTTATGAGGTTGCATCACCTTTTCCATAGACGATGATCTGGCCTCATCCCCCTCCCTCCCATCCTCCTTGGAAGCCACCCTAGCTCTTGGTCTCCCTTCCCATCGAGGCAGGTCTCCAGTTACCCAGGCGTTGGCCTGGTGACTATTCTCCTGCAAGAAGGACATCTGGCTAATGGGCCAAAAGTTGTCATTATGATTATTGTTGCCACCGCCGCAGCTATCATTATCACTAAATTATTGTTATCATTAGCAGCAGCAGAAATAATTGGCTTCGGGGGTTGCCAAGTACCCAGCAGTCAAACCATCTGAAAAGCAAAATGTAGCATGCTTCACCCTCCCTGACAAAGAGAGCGAGAGCGAGAGTTTTCTCCTTTATTGCGACTAGAAAACAGCATCCAGCAACAGACTGCAAGCATGCCTCGAGGATATCATTAGGCTAGGCAATTTTCCAGGCCTTATATTGCACTGCAGTGTGCTCACCAGATGCTCCTGCCTTTCTTCTTAGCTGTTCACGCCCGCCTTATTGGTTCAGTTCCTCTCATACCCACTCTCAGCACTTAGCTGGATCCTACTGAAGAGGTAGAAAAGTTCGCCCACTCCTGCTCTAGCTCCATAGAAGGCTGTTCTGTATCTGAGTAGGACCGTGCATGGCTCAGTACTATTTGTACCTCTCTGAATCCTCCCAACACAAACGACAAGGCTTTCACTGACAGCATAACTGTGGCTCGTTACTCAGCCTTCTCTCAAAAGGGGGCAGAGCCAGTGATCGAGCAGGGCTGGGGATGAGAGATATGACAGCCGTAGTGGTTAAAGTGCTGGGTTAGAAACCAGGGAACTGTGAGTTCTAGTCCCCCTTTAGGCATGAAAGCTGGCTGGGTGACTTTGGGTCAAGCACCCCTTGAGATTCTAAGTTCAAGTCCTGCCTTAGGACTGAAAGCTGGTTAGGTGGCTTTAGGACAATCACCAGGAGACACTGCATTTTATTCCCGCCTTTGGCAGGAAATCGAACTGGGTGATTTTGGGACAATCATCAAGAGACTGGGAGTTCTAGTCCTGCCTTATGTCCTAAAATTGGCTGGGTGACTTTGGGCTAGTCCCTCTCCCTCAGTTCAACCCACCTCACAGGGTTGTGGTTGTTGCGAGGAAAAAGAGGAAGAAGGAGTGTTATGCATGTTTGCTACCTTAAGTTACTTATAAACTGATAAAAATGATTTTAAAAAGTAAGATAAATAAATAAATAAGTAAGCAAGTACTGGAGTTTAAGGGATGACAAAGATGCTATATGAATCTGCAAGGCTTAAGGCAGTCGTTTTACTTCTTAAGCCCTCGGATGTCCTGTAGTATCCCAAAGGTTCTAGGCCACAGGTGTCAAACTTGATCGTGTCATGTGACATATCGTCAAGTATCGTGATGTTTTTTGCCTTTGCAGAGCCAGGGTGGGTGTGGCCTGTGCGTGATGCATCCAGCCCACAGGCCGCCAGTTTGACACCCCTATTCTAGGCCACTAGTCCCACTCACTCTAAAGAGACAGAGGCCAGCAAAGCAATTTTGATAGTCTATTTTGGAGAACCGCAAGGATAAATAACCCGTAGATCTCATGTCACCCGAAGCAATTTTATAGTTGTAAGAGTCAATTCCCAAACTGATAAAAGATTTGGGAGACTATTACATAAACAGCCTATTACAAGCTTCTCCATTATCACTTGAGAGACCTGTTTCTTCACTGGACCATAGGAAGTAAATCAGAAAGGCTGGTTCTAATGTACCCAGGATAGACTGGTTTCTAAGTGAGAAATAGTTTAGTTGCCTTGCACCATCTCATCCACCGCAATAACTCTGCTAATGAGAACAGCCTGAAAACCCAGATGTTTTGCTTCAGTTGGTATCAGGAAGTTTTACATGGTTGCTGAAGACAAGTAGGGGATTTAAGCAGATCATCTCTGCTGTGGAACCCGTCTCCTCTGTTTGAGGAGGCAGGGCTTAGAGACAGGGCACCGCTGATCTGGGCAGAGCCATCCAAAAAGACAATGGTAACTGAAAAGGAATACAGGGAGTCATCTAAATATATAGCTTACATATGGAATAGCTTGAAAAACAGAAGGAAGAGCTTCTATGAAGGCATCAGTCAGATAAATGTTTCCTGAGCCTGGAGCCAAGAAAATAATATGAGAAAGCTTATTATGCAGTTCTGACAGCCTAGACTGCCAGTTCATTTTGTTTGGTGCTTGCGTCTTTATCCCTGGTGCACCACAGGGGACAAAATAGCTTTATGCCAATTAACTAGTGGTGCTCAGGTTGCTGACTCTTCTGCTGGTCTCACCTCACCTTACCTCATGTTGTGATGCCTCTCACCCATCCAGGTCTGCTCTCTCCACATATGAAAACAGCTAGGTTTTTTCCCACCAAAATGGTACCCATTTATCTACTTGCAGTATTGCACGCTTTTGGGTGAGCAGGATCTGAGGAGCAAGTGACAGGTACTCACTCCGTTTGCCCTAGTGGTGAATATTTGTAGCTCTGGTGTAGGATGAGGGTGAAGGTTCATTCTCCGAGCTTGTGGGTTGGTTTCCGCATGTTTTGTTACCAGGCAGGTAACATCTTCAGTGGCAGTTCACTCCAGTAGTTCACCTTCCAAAGATACTGACCTGATGTAATCTCCCCATTGCAAGACCCAGCACAAGCCTCTCTCTGATAACTCACACCTGACCCATCACAAGGTCCTCACTTGATACACCCGCACCTGAAGCCTCCTGACAGCCTCTGTTTGGTGATCTTGGCATCAAGTGATATTATTGGTCAGGTTTTGGGGTAAAAGAGGGAGTCAAGCTATTCTCCAAAGCACCTGTAGGTAGGACAAGAAGCAACGAATAGAAACTAATCAAGGAGGGAGGCAACCTAGAACTAAGGAGAGACTTTCTGGCAGGGAGAACAATTAATCAGTAGAATGACTTGTCTGCAGAATTTGTAGGTGCTCCAACACTGGAGGTTTTCAAGAAGAGATTGGACAATCATCTGTCTGAAATGGTATAGGGCAGTGATGATGAACCTTTTAGAGACCGAGTGCCCCAAAACTGGCCCCGCCCCACTCCACCCCCTGCCCTGCCCCCACTCCACCCCACCCCGTCTCTTGCCCTGCCTGCCCGCAGGGCCACTCACTGCCTCCAGGGCCCGCCACAGATTGCCCAGGAGGTGCCATGGCGGCCATGCCCTCTGCTCGTGCCCCACAGCATCAACTGTGCATGATGGGGCATGAGGGCAGAGTCTTGTCCACGCTGCCTGGCTGCCATGTCCTTGGCTGCGCTGCTCCACGTGGGCCATGCTCGGGGGCGACTCTTCTCCAGGAGGGCTGCTGGTGAGGAGGGGGTCTGGGGGGAGGTGAGGCTGGGGCAACAGCACATGTGCCCACAGAGAGGGCTCCGAGTGCCCCTCTGGCACGCATGACATAGGTTCACCATCACTGGTATAGGGTTTCCTGCTTCAGGAAGGGGTTGGACTAGAAGACCTCCAAGGTCCCTTCCATCTCTGTTATTCTGTCATTCTGTTTGGTCTAGGACTTTTGGGGGGGGCAATCCATGGGATGCGTCATAGTCACCTCCAGCACCACAGTTCAAAGGCATCCACCCTTCTTCCATCTGCCATTTTCAGAGGTTTCTTAGTCTGATCTCCCTTATTGGGTTGACACTGTGAAGCCCATCTTCCCATCACCTCTGCAGGATGACCCAACAGATGAGGAATCTGCCCGATGGAGATGGTATTTCCCCACCTTGATTGATTGGGGGAGAAGCAGTTGTTTAACTATGCAAGCTCTTGGGTAATTAAGCTCCAAGTACAGCTGCAAGATGAATTCAAGCTCTAAATTAATCTAGCCCATTTCTTGGTTATTAGAGATATACTCAGAGATAATATCTGTTTGATGTACAGCGAGGATCTGGATTCCCTTTCCAAATGTCACGTTGGAGTGGTGTTTGCCATTTTATGGGATCCATCTGTAACTGTCCCCAATCTCTAGCACTAATCAGCAAGAAAGCTGAGATAGTGGTGATACATTGAATAAACAAGTAAAATGATCAGAACAGTTTTTATACCTCTTCAGCCAGAATGCTGACTGGTCTCTTATTCCCTTTAGTGTGCAAATATTTTCAGCCAGGCTCTCTCTCTCTCTCTCTCTCTCTCTCTCTCTCTCTCTCTCTCTCTCTCTCTCTCTCTCT
>NW_015386631.1:175526-206727 GCF_001527695.2 Protobothrops mucrosquamatus | reverse complement strand
TGTTCATCATTTCCCCCAAACCAATAATTGGCAGCGGTGTGCAATTTATTCCCGAGAACGCACTTCCCAGCTTGGGAAACTGGGATAACAAATGAAGAAGCCAGCCACCATTGTTTCAATAAACAGAAGAAAGCCATAAAAGTGCCTTGCTCACTGTTGGGTTTTTAGATGCCTTAATGCTCCTTCTTCTCATTGCAAATGGCCCTTCCTAGCTCCATTTGAAATTAACAAATATCCACCTGACTTGCACATATCTTATGGACTAGATCTGTCTCAATTGTTTCCTCTGGCACAACAATCTAGAACCAATGATTTCTGGAAGGACATTGCCTTCAAGAGGTGCCAAATCTTCCTGGAGTTGTCCAGTAAATGAATTCCTCTAAGCAGGTTTTGGACCCAAAAGGGCTTCATGTTTCCAGTTGGTTTAAAGATATCCCAATGGTCTGGCATTCGAAGGCATTGTCATGAGATGGGGAAACAAACAAACAAACAAACCACGAGATGTTATTTATTTGTGCACCTTAATCAAGGATGTATTCCTAAGTAGTTTCCAATTCAACGAAGCTGCCATTCTAGTAAAGTCTACTGATTCTACTGCATAATGATGTGGGCAAGACTTCTCCTATCATAGAGGAGAGATGTAAGATATTGCAAGAAGCTAATAATCCTTTAACACTCCAGTGCAACGTAAGTGAAGGCGAATATACATGTTCCAGGACAATGTTGCAGGATCCAATCTGAGGCGGTGATCGGGACGAGAGGTTTTGTCTTTCAGACAAAAAAAATAAAATAAAATAAAAATAAAAAATAGGAATCAGTTGCCAAGCATTTGAATTTTGTTTTTTTAATATATTTTATTAATTTTTTTAAACATAATCACCATTTATATATGATAAACAGCGTGTTGTCTGGCTTTATATTTACAAATGATCAATAACAATTAATTTATATAATTCCATACTCCACATAGTAGCTTTCCTTGATTTTCTCTTCTTCCAATAATATTCTCTTCTATCATCCTTAAATTAGTACATTCCTTAGTAATTTTAGTAGATAACAATTGAATATAGACATTTTTCTAGTATTTCTACAAGTAACAACCATGTCAATATGAATCTTCTTTTCTCATTAGTCTTCTGAAGCACCTTGTCATAGTTCCTGTTTTTAAAGTTCTCATTTAAATTTGTTTTCCCCACAATGTTCAAAAAACATTTTCACCTGTTGAGAGCATCTGAATTTTGATCACATGACCAGGGGGATGCTGCGATAAACTGTGATCAACAATCCTAAGTCAGTGCTGTTGTAACTGCTGTTTTTCAGTGTTGTAACTTTGAACAGTCACTAAATGGATTGTTGTAAGTCAAGGGTGACCTGTAATCACTTTCAAAGGAATGCAACCCTCATTTTCTAAGAATTAAGCAACACAGCAGTCAATACGATTATTCCCAAGGAAGCATGTTGAGGTTCACAGCCTAAACTACCTAAGCCAGTGGTTCTCAACCTTTTTAATGCCGCGACCCCCAACCGGTCGTAAGTCGAGGACTAAACCGGTCGTAAGTTGAGGACTAAACCGGTCGTAAGTCGAGGACTACTCAACCGGTCGTAAGTAGAGGACTTTCCCTGCCCGGGAGCGCCGCGCATGCGTGGTTCCGCCCCCTGCGCCGGCTGAGGCGTAGCTGGCAAGCGGCAGAGACTGAGCAGGCCGACCACCAGCTGGCCCAGCCCAAGGGAGGTAAGGCACCCGCCGGAAAAGAGGGAAAAAAATGGCGGACAGCCTTGCTTGGCGACCCCCGTGAAATGGTCGATTGACCCCAAATGGGGTCGCGACCCATAGGTTGAGAACCGCTGACCTAAGCAGATCTGTTTGCAAGTGGTTACCTCCGAGTTCTTTCTAAGGCAAATCTCAGTCTCTAGCTGTGCATGTGTAATCATTTAGGTATTCCTGATATTTGGGTTCTCAAATCTTTAATGACAGCTGTGCTTGCTTGACATGTACACGCATGACTGACTGTAGTGTGCTTTATTCAACCCACTTATCTAAGTTGGGGTCATAAACTGAACTTACATTAACCCCGTTGTATGTGTTCATTCAACATGCCAGACTAAAACGTACTTAGCTGCTTTGTGGCTCAGACTGTCACACAAACACAATGACTTCCATGCGCCTATCAAGAATAAAGCACCAATTTTACATTGATTAAATAGATGGAGAACATATCCAGGGAAAACTGGTCCTAAGATTAACATGTCTAAACTTGACCTGACCTGACTATTATCTTTATTCATTTGTTTTGTTTATCCATCACACAGAAAGACCAATTTCTGGGGGATATACAGCTAGTCTTCTATTTATGACTGTTTGTTTAATACTTTAACGGCCTCAGAAAAAGAAGCTTAGGACCTGTACTTGCACTTACAACCCTTGAGCCACCCCTGCAATCATGTGACCACAATTTGGGCTCTTAACAACCAGCTCGCATTTACAACCGGTTGTAGCATCCTGTGTTGACGTGACGGTGATCGGCGGTCTTTTTTGGCCAGTTTACTGCAAAAAAATCCAATGGGGAAGCCGGATTTGCTTAACAACCATATGATTTGCTTAACAGCCAGGTGATTTGCTTAATGACCATGGTAAAAAAAAAAAGATTGCAAAACTGGGTCAGTTTACATAGCTAGTTTTATAACCACACCAACGTATGACAAAAATTCCAGTCCCAACTGCAGTTATAAGTCAAGGACTAGCTGTATAAGAGAAGCAGGTTAAAGAAAACAATCTAATTCTGCAGAGCATTCTGACTTGACCAAATTTCCTATAAATAAGCCAATCCTACCTTTTTGAATAGGATACTGTTGGGGCCAAAGTGAGCCTTGCAAGGATTAAGAAGTCCCTGTCACTGCAAATATTCCAATTCTCTCGTTCCTTGTTTACAGCTGAGTGAATCTGAGGCCCTGCAATGCTTCATAAATGAATGGAATAGTTGTGCCAAGCCCTCTCGGTTGATTTTTTTTATTGAGCTGATGTGTATGAAATTACCTAGTCATGGAGAAAAAGAATTGCTATTGGCCCCACTCCTCTCCCTCCACAATGCAATATCGCACTCTGAATATTGAAAAATCGCTGTTATTTGGTCAAGCCTGTCAGTGCATCCCATGATGTGCTCCCCTCTAAATTAATCACAGTACATACAGCACAGCGCTACAACAGAATTGTGGCGCCTTGAATTTTACCTATGAGGATTGATTGGGAAGGAATCTTGAAATGGAAAAGGAGCAAATGTAAAACACAGAAATAACAGGATTTTGCAAATGGGTCCAAGCCATTCTTTGTCCGCCTCTTAACCTCATCAAGCCTAGGTTGATATCTTCATGCTTTCCAGTCTTCCCAGGACTGAACTGCTGTTCTACCATTTGCATTTCCTTCTCAAGATAATAACAATAACAATAACAATAATAACAATAACATTACTACTACTACTACTACTACTACTACTACTACTACTACTACTAATAATAATAATAATAATAATAATAATAATAATAATAATAATAATAATAATAGAGTTGGAAGGGACCTTGGAGGTCCTCTAATCCAACCCCCTGCTCAGACAGGAAACCCTATACCATTTTGGACAAATGGCTGTCCAGTCTCTTCTTAAAAACTTCCAGTGTTGGAGCATTCACCGCTTCTGGAGGCAGGTTGTTCCACTGGTTAATTGTTTTAACTAACAGGAAGTTTCTCCTTAGTTCTAGGTTGCTTTTCTCCTTGATTAGTTTCCATCTGTTGCTTCTTGTCCTGCCTTCAGCTGCTTTGGAGAATAGCTTGACTCCCTCTTCTTTGTGGCAGCCCCTGAGATATTGGAAGACTGCTATCACGTCCCCCCTAGTCCTTCTCTTCATGAGATTAGACATACCCAATTCCAGCAACTCTTATATGTTTTAGCCTCCAGTCCCCTAATCATCTTTGTTGCTCTTCTCTGTACTCTTTCTAGAATCTCAACATCTTTTTTACATCGTGGTGACCAAAACTGGATGCAGTATTCCAAGTGTGGCCTTCTTCTACATCACCACCCCTGTCGGAGTAATTCCCCATTCCCCTTCACAAACATGGACCAAGCAAGTCATCTATAGAAAAGGACAGATACATTTTGGCGTTAGACCAAACTCTTCCTTACTTAGATAGCAAAGATCTGACTGGAATTTAAGAATGCCTTTAAAAATATGGGTGTGGAGATCAGAAGGATAAGGAGACCCGTGTGTCATGTGCAAAAGATCAGGTCCACATACATGGGTCCAATTAAACTGAATTATTGCTACTCATGCCTAAGCGCAGGGATCTTCTCAATTCAGGGTTAGCACCTGCTTGGATTTAAATAAGATTCAACAGAATTCAAAGGGGGTTGAACTTAGACTGCATAGTGGCTGCATAGGGATTCTAGGCTGATCCCTCTCTTAACTCCATCTCCAGGTTCTGCCACTTCTTCTCCTACACCATGGGAGATCTATTGCCCTCTTCATATAGGCAGCAGCAACATGTAGAAGCATCAGACTAATCTCTGAACTCTTGTTTGCCCATCGAAAAAATCCAAATGTAGACCCAGAAAATTCTCCACAGGGAGATTGTGGAGGAAACCTGAACAACTAGTACATGGCACTTGTACTAGTACTAGCACTTATTATTGTTATAGATTCTTATACAAGAAGTGAACTCCAACTTTACAGGCTAGAGATCAGGAAGTCTACAGATGCTCTGAACTATTATACTTGGGCAGCATGGCTGAGGTCAGGGATAATAAGGCTTAAAACATCTGGAGGTTCTCTTCCATTTCTTTCCTCAGATGTTCAACTAAAAACATAACAGTTGGGGGGGGGGGAAATCCACTAAGTCCATGGCTGAATCACTAGTTCCATTTGGTGTCATTTGTACCCTGCTAGATCTTTGCCAGTCCTTCTCTTATGTAGATAGGAGATTCAAAATAGGGAAATTGTAAATAGCGCTATTATTATAACCATCCCTCATGGTTTTATTTATTTGCTTCACCTTTATTTATAGACCCCACAAGTCTGGGAGAATTGCTCAATTATTTAACATGGCAAACCAAATATGGTTTAATCAGCTCTTTACATCTATCTTAGAGACTCATAAGTATTCACACCTCATTCATCATGGAATCTCAAAAGTAAGCCCATGAGCAGATGTGTTTTTAAGAGGGCTCTGTTCCTGGACTCTACAACTTCACAGGAGGAAATGAGGGCATGGAACTTTAGCAAGACCCCTGGTACATAAAAAGTCGCAACCAGCACCTTGGATTGCACCCAAATCCCAACTGGCAGCCAATGCAGCTCACACAGACACGATAAAAAATGTCCCTTACTGCTCACCTTGCTGCTTTTTGACCTCCCTGGCAATTACATATGACAAACACCAAGTTATCAAGAAAAGATTGGACAACCATTTGCCCAAGAGGGTCTAAGGACTCCTTCTTTGAGCAGGGGGTTGGACTAGAAGACCACCAAAGCCCTTTCAGCCCTATGATTTTATGATACATATGCTGCCCACCCCATCACCTCCTTGATCTGGTTTAATAAATTTTGTGAGCTCAAGACATTGTAGCCTCTCCAGCAAAAGCTTGTTAAGCTATGGCTTAATGTGATGTATGAACTCCGCCAGCCTATTGCTGCATCCATTAACAACATTCCTGAAGCCATTTATCCTGCTTAAAGAAGGAAATGACCCAACAAGCTATTACACATCTAACCTATTACTTGACTGTCTTTGGGTTGCTGGAGATTTGCCCATCCGGGGTGCTAAAAAAGCAACTTCAGAAAAAGAAGTCATTTTCTGATAAATGTCAGACTTCCCATGATAGCACTGCCAGCTGAGATAAATAGGCAGACATGAACATCCAGATAGGATTTATACAGGGGGGAAAAATCCTGGTTAAAATCAATTGCACGTAGACTGATAACTCTGGAAAGGTGATGGAGAAAGGAGAAAGATCCTCATATTTCCTCATTGCCACCAGTCCCAAAAGTGCTTTTTCAAAGGCAACTGGACATTCTTGTTTTTCTCCTGGAAGACATTTTGCTTCTCATCCAAGAAGCTTCTTCAGTTCTGAACTTCAAGGAAAAACCAAGAAAGTCCAGTTGCCTTTTGAAAAAGCACCTTTGGAACAACCATGACCTGGATGACTGAGAATCTCCATAGATATTGCCACCAGTTTCATCACTCAGTGTTTGGACTGGCATGAGCAATTCATGTAATTCAAACAATTCAAAGAACAAAGAATGACAATAATCCATTTCAGCAGTAATAAAAGGACCAAGCTAAGCATTCTGCTTCACTAAGATTCACACAGCCCATAATTTCAGAAATAGCGTGTCAGCAAAGGAGAGGGAACGGGTTGCTGAATTCATCGACAATTGCTCCCCTCTCTCCAACATATGAATGCATATTTATTAGTTTTTATGCAAATAAACATGGGGAGCTAAAGAGTGGAAATATATGAACCTAATAATCAAGCCCCAGATAGATGAAAACTCAACAAATAGGACAATAGAACATCTCAACAGCTTTGTCAAGCTCCTTACTTTAATATCGCCCTCATCCCAAGCTAAGGAAACAATTTAGTTACTCAAAGGGGAAAAAAAATGAAATGAAATGAGGAGTGGAAGGATAGCAGTATAGAAAGGGCTGCATTGTTCAAAAACAGCTTTGGCTGAGAGCAGCTGATGGCAGAAAGAGAATTCCTACCGTAGGGTACAGGATGGTAAAAGTAGCTTGCTGTGAAAATAAGGGGGTTTTAGGTTTGGAAAGCCACACAATTTTTTTTTACTGCAGTGGATGGATCCAGACATAATCTGAAAATAACCTAAGCAAGGATTTTTAAATCTTTAGCTCCTTCTTTGCTGAACAAACCCCAATTGTCTATATTCACATCAAGCAGTATGCCATGATCTGTGATTTATAAACCTCAATATATGAGTATAGACCATACTCTAAGCTAAAAGCAAGCTACATTTGGAGCTAGTATACTGTGAGCTACACATGTTTAGAGAGAACTCACTAATCTCAGGGCAAGCAAGAGCTCATTAACGGAAACCCCATTGATTACAATGGGTCACCTCTAAGCATAAATAAATCTGGATACAATCCTACATTTGGACGTAAAACATGCCCTGGAGATAAATGAATTCTGGGTAGGTGAGATGGATGAAGACAGCCATTGGATTTACTGGAAATCAGAGTGTAAGGAATGTCTTCCCTTTCTCTAAGTCAGAGAACAGTCAGAATATTCCCCATCAAGACCAGTGAGATACGAGATACACATCAATCATAGAATGTGAAGACTGAAAGAAGGGTTATTTCCAAACTATTTGAGCAGACATAATAATGTGGGTCTTGGGAGAGAGTCAAGAAATGTTTGCCTACCCTGTTGGAAATGTTGATTTGTGGGTTGTTGTTTTTTTAGAAAGAGTTAGATGGAGTATCATTTGTTTCCAGCTGCTGAGAAGGCAGCTTGTAATGTCCATGTTAAAGAATATTATCTTTGTCTCTGGAACTGGTTGTAAACAACCTAACCCCTTTTTTTTTAAGAAAACCCACAAATTCCCAAAAAACTGACCAATTTGAACACAGCATGACCCTCAAATTAGCAGAGGTCCTCACTGAATTTTAAAAATATGCACTTAAAAATATGCACCTAAAAATATGCACTTAAAAATATGCACCATTAAAACGTGCAACAAACTGATTTCCATGGCCAACATATTTCTTGAAGGAGTATCAAACAATTAGGGTAACCTTTGGCCACCACTGATTCCCCTAAGGTCTCGAAGGCAGTATTAACAGAAATTGAAGGACCAGCATTATGAAGGACCAGTATTGGACAGCTACCAACAGTAAGGGAATGCTTGTTGGTGCTGCCATTTCAAGTTGGAAAGGGTTATTTGGATGGGATTAGGATCCTACTCCCCCCCCCCCCGAAAATCATTCGGTTTGGGTGCTGGTGATCCACTGGCCAAGGCAGGACAAAAAGCAATGGATGAAAACCAGTCAAGGAGAGAACCAACCTAGGACTAAGGAGAAATTTCCTGACAGTTAGAACAATTAACCAATGGAACAATCTGCCTCCAGAAGTTGTGAATGCTCCAACACTGGAGGTTTTCAAGAAGATATTGGGCAGCTATTTGTCTAAAATAGTATAGGGTTTCCTGCTTGAGCAGAGGGTTGGACTCGAAGACCTCCAATGTCCCTTCCAACTCTGTTATTCTGTTAGTCTGAGAAAAGTATTTAGTAAAGTCTGAATATATATATAATTTCCCTCCCACCCACCCATAGTTAATGGCAAGAAGAGATTGAATATGCAACTCCAAAGTTTAACTCCCACAATATCTCTAATGCAAGATGTCTTCTGCCATTTCGGATATAAACATTGTGTCAACTCATTAGAAACCTAACAGTTGAGCACCAAGGAGTTAGCCTACTTACATAGCATTTTTGTCTTAACCTAGCTTTGTGATAGATTGCACACCCTCAACTGCTAATTGGCTAGGCTGTGGTAAAACTGCTAGTCATAATGAATCAGCCTGGAAGCCTTTTTGTCAATTTTGGCAAAGCCTCAAGCAGACAAGGGGAACTTTATGCATCTGGTTGTGTGATCTACACACACACCAATAATTTGTGGTAGGATGCTGCCGTGTAAAAATTTACGATATACCCCAGCCAGGTAATATAAGCGGAGGATAAAATTCTCCAATGTGGTAAAAGGAAATAAATCAATCTGCAGATAAGAATGTCACATTTAAACATTTGCTTCACTGTGGCAACTCCTTGCCAACAGAAAGCTGAAATCTTTGTGATCCAGTTCTCTATATAACAGATGACAATACTTAACTAACCTTGGCTGACTCTAAAAAAAGCTAAGCAGGGTTGGATTTGATTTATACTTCAAAGGCAAACCATAAAAAAGAAAGCTTGAAGTGTAAATTAAACTGGGAGACTAGGAATCCCAATGACAGCCCACCTCTGCGTTGTTGCCAAGAAAACAAAATTAATGAATGAAGTTCTTATGACAACTAAAGGCCGGAGCTTAATATCGTCCACGCGCATTAATAAGTCTAGACACTAAAATGATAGCAAAGCAAATAAAACAATAATATCAACAGGAGTTTGTATGCAACAGGGATTGAGATGGATGGAGTAATATTTTGTTGGTGAGGCTCATCATCAGTTGTGGAATGGGACAACTCACACTGGTCAACTCAAGAGAGGGACGAGCAGAATTGTAGCTCACCCCAACCTTGAGAACTTCTAACTTGAGAAGATTCAAACCTAAAGTGAGACAAGATCCACTGCAATTCACTTGTCCCTCTCTTGAGTTATCTTGTCTTGAGTTGTCCTACGGCAGAATTGTCCCATGGCAAGCTGGCCACAGCGAGTTGGCCAGGGTGAGACAATTTGGGCAAGATGGCCATGGCAAGTTGTCCTAGACCCCATCTATTGATGCTCTGTATGCAAACATCTGCTCCATTGTAGGTGGCAACAGGATGCTTGTTCTTGACTAACGAGATGTGCAAGAATTCTGGGTTGTCCTGGAAATTTGCTAACAAAGTTACTAAAAGTTTACTGCATGGCCCCCTATAATATTTGCAGTATAGTGGGAAAGTATATATAACTATATTTTTGGCCATGTGAAAGGGTCTGCTGATTGGCCTGGGGTCCTAATGGGTGTTTTCCACAGTGGAAGGGATTGGTGGATTAAGAGAAGATTCTACCTCCACCCCATTGTATACTGCTTCCTCCTAAGCTATCTTTGTTAATTTTAAAGGTAATATTTATTGTTTTCATGTTTTATGTTGTCGTTTTTAGCTTGTTGTAAGCCGCCTAACATTGCTTGATGGCAAGATGGACGGCATATACATTTAATAAATAACATAAATAAACTGAAAATTCAGATTTATCCATAGAGACACCAGGAAGCAAAATCAATTTGTGGAGAACTTTACTACAAACACACACAGAGAGACACATGCAGAGAGAGATGTACATGAATGGTTTTGGAAGTATGTTTGCACGTACATTTGCCAAATGAGTTCACTGCAGGTTGAAGCCTCTTTCTTGAAGATTATAGACCATCATCTACCATTTTGGTCCAAAGTGGGTTGATAGAAGTTTTTGTTTTGTTTTCATATTTTAACTTCCCAGTCTAGGGCTGAGAAAGAGTGACTAACTCTTTAGTCTAACTGTTTAGGGAAATTAGAGAACTTTTGAATGTAAATTTAGATTCTGTATGTCACCGAGGATTGTATTACTGTTACTGGTGGAAAAACAAGATATAAGTGAAGCAAAAAAGGAATTGATTGTAAATTTGATAATGGCAGCTAGATTAGTGATGGTTAAATATTGGAGATGGAATTGGGTTATTCAAAGAAATGAGTGGAATAATATGAAATGAAATATGGAATATGGCAATAAATGATAAATTAACAACAGAAATTAAATTTAAAAAGGGATGATTAAAGTAAATAATTATAATGAATATGGGAGGATTTTATAAAAAACAGTGTTGGTGGAAGGCAAAGGGAATAAACCTGCTCAGGAATATATGCTGTTTTGAAGGGGATAAGGGCACAATTGAAATATATTGTATATTGTTAGTTGTTATATGAGAAGAAATATACGTAATAAAAATGGTCTCCGGGGGGGGTGCACTGTAATATTTGTATTTTTATATTGTTTTTTATTTAGACTTATATGTATTATGTTTGTATTATTTGTATTTGAATAAAATTATATATAAAAAAGAGTGACTAACTGGAAGTCACTTGAGAGGCTTACATGTCTTAGGTTTCCCCACACCTAGTCCAGCTTTTTCTCAACTGGGCCACACTGATACACACACACACACACACACACACACAAACATTAAGATAAGGAATATTCACAAGTATATTCTCTCCAGCACTTTAAATTAAATCATATATTCTTGTCCTTCACTGCTCTCCTAATTTTATCAACTTTAATCCGCTCGTAATCCTGTACTGATTGGGAAAGTCACATTGAACAGTGTGGGTCTTACTTAAATCTGATTGATAATCCTGGTTTATCTAAATTATTTAGAATGATCCATTCTTGTCTGGCTGGTGTCAATGTTCCTCTTGAGTAACTTGGAATGCCACCCAAAAGAAAAAACAAACAAAAGAAGTATATTCCTGAAAATCAGCATTAGGAGAAAAAAAAAAGCTAAATTGAGTAGCAATAAATATTCAACCAGTTCATACAGAGGATAAATTAATTAAAGTTGCTTTTGCCCATACGGTTCACTTCCTCTGAGGCTAAAAGGCCAAACCACAATCCTTGTGAAAAAGAATCCCATATTTTTTTTTTTACTGTAAATAAGGAATCTTTTTTGAAATTCCAAACAGGTGGCAAATTTTCATTCCTACTGCTATTCTGCAAAAAGGGTCTTGCATTGTTTCAGAGTTGCTCTCCCCCCAAAAAAAGGGGGTGTTATGGGATTGTAAACAGACCATCTCTGGAGCCCTTTTAAGAAGCTCCACCTTTTTGGGGGGAACTTGCAACAGCTAGAGAAGACAATTTTATCATTGTTTATTTACCTCTAGGCTACCCTGTTGATCTGATAGCGCTTGGCAGCTGGAGAAGATACATAAAAGCATGAAATGCATGGAAATGAGACAGCCAGGCATTTAAAAAGCACACCTCAAGAATGGCGAATGTTGTAAGAATTCATAATGCTGGCTCTTGGAAACCTAAATCTTGCACAGGTGAACACAAAAAGGAGATCTTTTTTTTTTTTTGCAATAAAGCATCTTTTGATGTAGCCCATCAGAGTTTAGGTACGTAACGCGTAAAGGAGATGAGTGAAAGATTTAACTTAAATTCTATTTTCACCCCTCGCCAATTTCAGTGGTCAATCAAATGAATTACTGCCAAATGGAATAGCTACAAACCGATTTCTAAGCTAAGCATACTTTAGTTGCTGTTCCCAAGTTACTTCCCCCCCCCCCCCATTTGTATCTGCAATAAACATGCCCTTGGAGCTGCAAACGCATTAATGGCTTTTTGGTATGTAGTCCTGATACAACTCCTAATTTAATAACTAGCAGTGCGAAATGTTTGGCTGGTTCCCGAGAAGAACTTGTTTAATGCTTTAATTGGTACTTATTTTAAACAGTTCATTAGATAGGCTGCTTCTTCTTCTGGCTTTTACAGAGGAGCTGACCTCCCAAGCAGGAGGCTGGCATCGCTGATCAAGAAGAAGACTAATTAACAAGCTTCAGGTCAGGCCTGTATCTGTGAACATATTTCAGGAGGTGCTCTGTGGGAGTGGGGGATAGATCTAAAGTACAGTATTCCAGATTTCACTTGGGTTTTCAGTCTAGCTTCCTTTGTCTTTTTCAGAAAGTGATTAAAAGACACAGGAATTTTTAGCCCAGGATGTAACTTTGGGCAGCTGAAGAATGGATTCTATGTGGCCACGAGCCAAAATCAAAGGCGGAAATCAGAGATATTGAGGTTTTCTCTGAAACGGAGTGATATAAATGGCCAGTTTCTCCAAAATGGCTGGTTCAATTAACTGGGATCAGCTGGGACCTCCATCCTTTATTGATTAGATTTTTATCCTGACTTTTATTTTATTTTTTACTAGCATTCAGAGCCTCCTGAGGTTTGACACTGAAAGCCGGCTGGGTGACTTTGGGCCCATCACTGTGAGTTCTAGTCCCAGCCTAAGCATAAAAGCCAGTTGGGTGATTTGGGGCCAATAATCAAGAGACATGAGTCCTAGTCCTGCCTTAGGCATGAAAGCCAATTGGGTGACTTCAGCCAATCACCAGGAGATGATGAGTTCTAGTCCTGCCTTAGGGATAAGAGTCAACTGGGTGATTTGGGGACAATCACCCGGAGATGATGGGTCCTAGTCCCACTTTAGACATGAGAAAGTCAGCTGGCTGACTTTGAGCCAGTTACTCTTTACCATCTCAACCCACCTCACAGTGGTTGTTGTGAGGAAAATACAAGGAAAAAGTATTATGTGTTTCCCTCACTTTGAATTATTTGCAAAAATAATACTAATGTAGGCCGTCTAAAAAAAAAAAAATCTGATCCCCCCCCCAAGTTTGAGCGAAAGAATGAATCACACCAGCTGAAAACCTGTCACCTGTGCACCTGCCTTCAATAGCTCATTCTGTGCAGGTGGGCTGAACCTTTTCATTACCTCTTTTCACAGTTCCACAGGCAAAGTTTGTTGAAAGATGGGATAATCTGCCACCCTCAGAGGAGCGATTTGCTTCCTGGTAAGAATGAAAAACAGCCCAACAGATGGGCCTTGGATGGAGATAAACAGACCAGGAATGGTAGCCAGTTCATCTGGTGCTAAATCAACTTCTGATGGTCACGTACAATTAGATTTTAAAAATAATGCATCTATCACCAAGTTGTGGAAGCCATTCAGAAATGACGGGAACATGTACTGTAGAAAAAATCGTGAGGCGAGGCTTACTCAAGCTGATGCCCTTTTGTCCTGCTGGAGAGAGAGGCTGTTGCTCAAAGGTCCTCTTTAATGATGGTTGTGCATTGCCCAGCGCCACTTTTTCATTAGATGAGCAGCCGTAGAAATGAAATAAATAATGCAAAAAAAAAGAAAAAAACCCCACCTAGCAATATGAAATGAATTTGTGTTAATAAGTGAAAGGATAAAGTTGGCTTATGCAGGATTGACTTGCACAGCCTAACAAGATTCTGGCAAAGAATAAACAGAAAATAGTGCACTTATCTTCATATTTTGTCATGAAGGCACACATTGGTCTTCTGGCTTTCACCCAGACTTGCCAGAAAACAGCCATGACTGTTCAATTGTGCCCAGTATCAATGCTCCACATTCTTCAACAATTTAAGGTGATCCACTCTGAAGAGCAATGAATTCACAGGCACTTCCAAGAGAATGGAATGGAATGGAATGGAATGGAATAGAATAGAATAGAATAGAATAGAATAGAATAGAATAGAATAGAATAGAATAGAATAGAATAGAATAGAACTGGAAGGGACTTTGGAGGTCTTTTAATCCAGCCCCCTGCTCAAGCAGGAAAACCTATACCATCTCAGACAGGTGACTGTCTAGTCCTTTCTTAAAAGCCTCCATTGAGAGAGCGCCCACGATTTCTGAAGGCAAGCTGTTCCACTGGTTGATGTCCTCACTGTCAGGAAGTTTCTCCTCAATTCCAGGTTGCTTCTCTCTTTGATCAGTTTCCAACTGTTGTTTCTCGTCCTTCCATCTGGTGCTTTGGTGAACAATGTGTCCTCCTCTTCTTTGTGGCAGCCCCTCAAATACTGGAACACTGCTATCATGTCACCCCTATTTCTTCTTTTCTTTAGACTAGCCAAACCCAAGTCCTGCAGCTGTTCTTCATATGTTTTAGCCTCCAGCCTTTGATCATCTTAGTTGCTCTTCTCTGAATTTTTTCCATGGTCTCAACATCTTTTTTGTGATATGGTGATATGGCTGCATACACGGCTTCAGAATAAACCCAGAATAAACCCATCACCCAAATGATTCCAACAGCCCCAGCTATTGGTAAATGTGTTCTGCAGTGCCCATCCAGGATCACCTGAAGCTAAGCAGACTTAATATGCTTTCTGATGCTGCACAGCTTCAGCCCTCATTAGAAACCTTCTCTTGCCAGTACTCAGTCCTTTTCGTGGCTATCTTCTGGTTTCTAGTGATTGCACTCTTGGGAGATGGAACTGAGATACCCTTGGTATCTCAATCAACAGTATCATCAGCTTGATGATCTTCTAAGGAAGATTGTGTGTTTGGTTGGTCCCCAATATTGATTTCCATAAAATGCTCAACACCAATAGAAGAGAACATTTGCAGCTCAGGTTAAACTGTGGGGTCCTTGGTGGTCTCTGAGCTTGCAGATGTTTCATTACCCGATTAGGTGACCTCATCAACCATTATAATCATCAGATAACACCACTGATGATGTTACCTAGTTGGGTAACAAAACATCTGTAAGAAAACAACCAAGCTCAGAGACCACTAAACTCCCCACAACATGCTCACTTTTAGCTAATGCTCAAATCTCAGTTTATGGCTGAAATCC
The DNA here is from genome assembly GCF_001527695.2 of Protobothrops mucrosquamatus. Lineage (NCBI taxonomy): Eukaryota > Metazoa > Chordata > Lepidosauria > Squamata > Viperidae > Protobothrops > Protobothrops mucrosquamatus. The sequence goes on along the minus strand of NW_015386631.1, from coordinate 191,601 downwards.
ACATTGACCTATTATTTCTTTATTCAGGTAACCACCATTCTGGTTTCATGGTGGTTGCCTTTCATCTGACATCCATGAAAGGCATACCATTGTATGGTTAAAAAAATACAGAAGTAAAAGTTTCAGAGTTTTTCTCAGTATGAGAAAATAATTCTTTTTACAAAACACTCTGCCTATTTTCACCTGCATAATGCTAAAATCAATGCTTTAGAATGGAGCCCCGAACTTTATATCAAATTCCTCCTCTTGTGAAAATGCATGTTTTATCAAGTAGATCAGATGCCACAGAAGACTGCCTTCATTGCACACACAGTAATTCAACTGAGAATTGAATCTTACCTTAATAATGACAATAATACGCTTCTTCCATCCTATTAACAGTTGTCAGATTTACTTAGAAGATTCAGGAAAGGAAAGTGGTTGAAAAAAAAGGGCTTTTTCATTTCAAGATGAATGATAATCATGTGAGATTTTTTTTAAAATCTCACATGAATTGGGGAGGAAGAAGATCTATTGGATCCCATATCTATTTGTCTGGGCTCTTAAATGGATCCATCCATCCATCCACACTGCTTATAAACTACTCCAATCCCAGAAGACTGAGAACCAAATAGAAATGCACTAATTCAAAATGCATCATCATAACTCCCCAAAATTAAATATAGAAGATGAACACCCCTACTCAAGACTGGTTAGGGCCAAATGCTCATTAAAATCATACAACCTTGGTTTGCCACCAGAATATTTAAAATGTACTGTTACGTTGGAAGAGGTTCCATAAAATGAGGACTTCCCCAGAGAATAAGGAACACAACCTTGCATTTAATAATCTACAAAGATGTTCTAATTTAGATACTTTAATCCCATGCATGTGTAATATGGTGGATGTGGCTGTTCTTTTAGAATCTAGTTATCTTCAAGCTATAGCATTTCAAGATAGTGTTTCGGTGGGGTCCTTGGTGCTCTCTGGGTTTGGTTGTTTTCTTGCAGATGTTTTATTACCCAGCTAGGTGACATCATTGGTGCTAGAAGGAAGTGGAGTTTGCCTTCTAGCACTGATGATGCTACTTAGTTGGGTAATGCAACATTTACAAGAAAACAGACAAGCTGAGAGATCTCCAAGGACTCCAGATTGGTTTATGCTCAAAATTGGAGGAATAAAGGAATTCCAACGGAAGAAGAAATCCTGTATAAAATTTTATCATGTGCAGAGATGGACAGGCTTACAATGGCTATGAAAGATAAGACAGAACTGGAATATTTCGAAATCTTGGACAAATTTTATCGCTGGTATGAATCAAGGAGAACTGCTCGGATCTTAAGCTAACGATAGGATTGAAACATACATATAATTGTACATATAATTGTATATATAATTGTATTGTGTAGAAGAATGAGGTTTATATAGAGGTTAAGGATGATGTATTACGTTTTTGTATCACGAGAAACAAATTGTTAGGAATATTTACTCTGGAATGCCACGTATGTCCATTTTTGTTTTAATTGTATTATAAATAAAAAAACTTTTTATAAAAAAAAAGAGAGATCTCCAAGGACTCCACAGTTCAACCCTGAGCTACAAATATTCTCTTCTATTGACAGTGTTTCTGATGGATGTGCCACGACTTTGCATAGAGCCGTGGTGGCGTAATGGTTAGAATGCGGTACTGCAGGCTGACTCTGCTGACTGCCATCAGTTCGATCCTGACCGGCTAAAGATTTGATGCAGCCTTCTATCAATCTGAGCTGGGTAAAATGAGGACCCCAGTTGTTGGGGGCAAGAGGCTGACTCTGTAAACTGCTTAGAGAGGGCTGTAAAGCACTGTGAAGCAGTATATAAGTCTAAGTGCTATTGCTATATGGGTCTTTCTTCAAGAAGGTTGCCTTCTACGTCTTCACCCAGACATCACTGCAGAGTGTTGTCTGCAACCTGATCCTGTGCAAAATTGGAACTGGTGGTGGCTGCTTAGGGGGGAAATTGGCTGACATTTCCATTTCTTGATTTTTGTTCCTGGATGGGCATCCTTATGCCCCACATCTCAGTCTTCAGATTTATAATTTCATTTCCCTTCCATGTTTCTTCTTCCCACCTGCTGCCTCAAAGGAGAACAGGCAGACAGAGCCCACCGCAACATCCAAGGACATTAGCACCTGAGTTTATTCCAAGGCACATCATCCATCCATAACATTGCATTATTCATTGGCACATACCTCCTATTTATCATGTGCAAGCAGCATTCTTCACTGGGCATGTAGTGTGAGGTATCCGATAATGAAACTATCACACTTATGAATTACTTCCAGCAATGGAAGTGATTGGGTCAGGCTGGTTTCTAACATAATTTAACAATGAGTTCCTCGATGATTGCAGCTTTGTTCAGACAAGAAATTTTAGCAAGCGGGGAGAGGGGGGAAAGTAGACGTGTGAAAAGATGTGTTGACAGATTGAGTTATCCAGTCACTGGTGTTTGTGAGCTGATGTGTCATCTCTGCTCTTCCACCCATGCATACATAGAGTTGTTCTTTGTTGGGAGTCCCTTCTTACCAAATATTTATTCTGAAGCTGGAATCTTTTGCTCAGTTGCATTTTTTGGAGGGTCCCAGTCAAACACTGACTTTAGTCTATAAATCCATCCTATTGCTTGATGCATTGTGCTCCTGCATGGATTGATTTATGGACATCTGTAAATTACCCATGCTAATGGAAGCATTTGTCTGTTGAAAGTTTCTAATTTGCAAGTTCATCCCTCTTATGGCTTCCTCACTTTGTACAACAATTTAGTCATTTGCCGACTAAATTAATTTACCTTTGAGCTGAGTTGCATTGGGTTGGGTTGAATTGAGTTGGAGTGCGGTGGCTCACCTGGGTTAGGATGCTGGGCTGACAATCAGCAAGCCTGTGTTTAAGACCTGGTTGTTGCCATGGGGCAGGATGAGCTCCTGTCACTAGCTCCAGCAGTTCAAAAAGCAGGTAACCATGAGTAGATAGATGGGTACCATTTCTGTGGCCAACTTAAAGGAGCCTCCAATGGTGATATTACCAGATGATCCTTTAACTATGGAAGCTTCTGACACACACAGAAAACTTTTGAGCTGAGCAGGATATAGTGGAATAGGCTGAGCATATGAACAGGAAACTTTCAACTAAGATCATAAGGACCCTTTATGATAATTGGTCGACCTGTACTGCTATAATTTTTTTGTGCTTTTCTGACTTCAGGATCTTCCAATAAATCAAATCAGTTATCTTGCCCTCTGTAATCGTAAAGAAGATGGATGGAAAGGTGGTTAGGTAGGTAGATAGACAGGTAGTTGGGGGGGTGGGGGGGTGGGGGGGTGGATGGATAGATGGATGGGTGGACAGATGGACAGACAGACAGACAGGCAGGCAGGCAGGCAGACAAACAGACAGTCAGACAGCAACAAAACCATGAGTAATATTAGTGATGGCCAATGATGGGGTCTGATCTTGTAGATTCCTTTGCTGGCCTCATGTTAACTTCCTACCTCAATAATATTGCCATTATTAAATATTATTGAAAGAAAGCCTTCCATTTTACTAGAATATGCGGTCCCTCCAACAAAATATTTTCCTTTTAAAATATATGCACTATATATTGAAAATGAAGAGTTACCAAATATAAAGATTTGACAAGCATTGGGAGAATCTCTCTGCTCATTGCCTTTTCTATTAAAAAAAGAAAAATTCATTTTTGAAACATGGCAGGAATTGATTAAACAGGAAATTAATCTGTTGATTTATTGTATTAAGAGGGGATGGATTTAATTTCTCCTGTCATGAATTTTATGAGGTTGAAATATGACACTCCTAAGGATATCAAGAAAAGTGACCTAGACAGTGATGTATGGTTAAAAAAAAATCTAACCATTCTTATCGATATTAGTCATTTTCATACTGATGAGAAAATATGGGATTATAAAACCACTTCTGGCTTTGGATATTCGATGCCAACACAAGAAGCCCCCATTAACATAAGATATTGGCCACTAATCAAGTTCCTCCCATCTTAATAACAAATCCTACACTTCCATTATGGATTGTACTCCAGTTAGATGGATGAAAGGAAGAAGGGAAAGGAAAGAGAGGCTAAATTAAGAGAACGAAATGAAGAAATTAGTTTCCAACTCATATCACAGTGTGCTCACTAGCCAGTTTGGTCCTATTTTTTTCCACCGTGATGCATGAAAGTCATATTGAAAATGTCTCTCTGTGTATCTATCAGTCTTGATTATGTGCCATGGCTCAGAATTCAGTTAGTTAATGGTTTTCACAAATCAGGTTGACAATTCCATCTGAACTGCCAGGATATGTAAAAACTGAGGATAGACTGGGTCAGTTTTATTTTATTTATTTTATTTATTACGCAAGCATACGTAATATCCCTTCCTCCTCCTACTCCACAACAACAACAACAACAATAACAACACACTGTGATATGCATTGGGCTGAGAGAGAGTGATTGACCTAAAGTCACCCAGCTGGCTTTCATGCCTAAGGCAGGACTAGAACTCACTGTCTCCTGGTGATTGGCCTAAAGTCACCGGCCAGCTTTCATTCCTAAGGCAGGACTGGAACTCTCCATCTCCTGGTGATTGGCCTAAAGTCACTGGCCAGCTTTCATTCCTAAGTCGGGGCTAGAACTCACCATCTCCTAGTTTCCAGCATGTTAACCACTATACCAAATTATTGTTAAACTGATTGTGCATAGGACTACCTGGTCTCTTATTTCAAGATGCAGAAAGCAAGTCTATGGATTACACTATGATCTTAGTATCCATTCATCTCAGCGCCTTTAGAGAAAACCAAGCTAGTTCTACCAATAGAAGAGAACATTTGTAGTTGACTGTGGAGTCTTGGTGGATGATGGGCTGATGATACACTGATGATGTTACCTAGTTGGGTCATGAAATGCCTGCAAGAAAATAATCACATTCAGAAAACACCAAGGACCCCACAACCAACTATGAGCTATAAAGTTCAAGCTCATTGGATCTCACAGATGCTGGAGAATCCCTTCTGTATTGTAGCCATTCTTGGTTACTTATTATGTAAAGTACCTTGACTCTTTGACTATTTGCTCACTACAATCTGGATGACTTCTATCAGAAAAAAAGAAACCCATACACTTGGAATGTTGACAACCTCCTAATCTAAGCCTAATCTTCCCCAATAAGAAAACAAATCTGATCACCTCCCATCTCTCCTTGTTTATTATTGTCAATTCCTTTTAGAACATACTGCTGTGATTTGGCCGAGAATTAGTCATTTTATCTGTGTACTAGACCTAGGATATGAAGAAGATAGGCATAAAATATCTGTGCTTTAGGAAAGGAAGCTGCTGAGCTTTGTGAGGTCCAGTCAAGCATCTTTATTTAATAATGATAATTCAGGTACATCTGCAGCTTAAACAGGATTTGATGGTAGAATATTGGAGTCCTATAGAGACAAGCTCTGGAGGGATAGATTACTAGCTCATAGGCTGGGATCTTCAGCTAGTCTATAAAATCATCCAGTGATGCAAAGATAATGAAAGTTGATGAAAATTTAAGTGCTTCATCTGGACAACTTTAGATTGAAGGATTTATCATTAGTTCTAAGTGAATTCTGGTTGAGAACTGTCTCCATGCATCCAAAGTTTGTTGCACTGAAGTATGGTAAACTGAGATTTATCGTATCATGTCAGACCCTAACAGATCAGACCAATAATATATTAAAGGACGTTTTATAGTTGTAACTTACAGTCTGAGGATTTCTAAGGCCAAACAGCTTCCAAGCGCTTCAGAAGTGATCTGCAGAGACCTGCTAGGGAAACAAAAAGCAATTTAATACATGGCTAAAGAATAATCATATCAACTATATTTTAGTTCAATGCAAATGGAAGGAAAGGGAAAAAAACTTTACTTTTGTCCCAGATTACCCTCTATTTTTGGAAAGGGATCCCCAGCTCAGAATATGGCTCTCATCTTAGATCAAGTTGGGCATCCATGAACTTGGGGAGAAGAAGACAGAAAAATCTAAAATTCCTGAATCACATCCCAGTTTCAGCTGTCAAAAGACCATCCTATCTTTTCCATGATGACTACCACCCTCTCAGTGGTGGAGCTGTTGTATTTTTATTTTGTGGAAGTGGCCACAAAGTACTGTTTTCAGAATGATACTTGTTGAAAATTGGAGACTCTGTTCCAGTACTCCTGTATTTTTCATCTCCCTTCCCTTCCCTTCCCCTCCCTCCCTCATTATGGACAAGTACATCCAAGCAGAATATACAAAACAATAAAAAATACCTCCATTTTAAAAACAGATTTGTTTTAAAGAAAAAGTTCTATGCAGAACATACATCAAAGTAAGGCCAACAGCATAATAAAGTAGTACAAAAAGCTCCTAGCATTAAAAACAGTTCTCAGATGCTTGTGATAAAACACAGCAATTTGCATGGAGATTTTGCCCCCATACTTAGTCTGGTTCTGCACTAAGAACATGTTGTCCTTCCTTATGGAGGCAGAAGAAAGAGACCCCATGAATGAGTTATGGTGGTTGATACAGACACGGGTTGTTTTTTTCTTTGAACTGTTGAAAGGCAGTCAAATTGGCTCCAGCAGGAGTTTAGCAGGATGGTATCATAACACTGTAGAAGGCACCATAACATTTCAAATCACTCAAGGCATTTATTTGAAATTCTTCTGCATCTGCTAAACAAGGTGCAAGCAAGTGAATATAAATAAACACAACTAAACTGGCGGGAAAAAACAGACTGAGCCCATAACAAGCTAAAGAGCTAAAATCCTGTCTGAAGCATCATCTTTCTCATCCCTCTGCATGAAATAGCAGCCCTCAGGACATACACAAGAACCCAAGAACCCATCTCTATGAGGATAACCCAATTCCTTTTGCCACTTTATAATGCCTTGGTAATCCACACTTGGAACACTGCACCCAGTTTTGGTTGCCGTGATATAAAAAAGATGTGGAGACTCTGGAAAGAGAAGAGCAACAAGGATGATTAGGGGGCTGGAAGCTAAAACATATGATGAACGGTTGAGGGAGTTGGATGGGTCTAGTCTAGTGAAAAGAAGGGACTAGGGGTGACATGATAGCAGTGTTCCAATATCTAAGGGGCTGCCCCAAAGAAGAGGGGGACAGCCTATTTTCCAAAGCACCAGAATGCAAGACAAAAAACAATGAATGGAAGCTAATCAAGGAGAAGCAACCTAGAACTCTTTCTAACAATGAGGACAATTAACCAGTGGAACAGAAGTTGCCTTCAGAAGTTGTGGGTGCTCCAACATTGGAGTTTTTTAAAGAAGAGATTGGTATAGGGTCTCCTGCTTGAGCAGGGCTTTGGACTAAGGAGACCTCCAAGGTCACTTCTAACCCTGTTTGTCAGCACTGTGACAACTGAACTGAAGCGTTTAAGTGCTTTCATCTATCGGAACCGTGACATTGTTATTCTGTTGTTCTGTAACAGGCAAAGCATAGATTCAGACTACGATTTTGCCCTTACTGGAGCAGAGCTGACTGTCTTGCAAGAAGATCTCTGAACATTTTCAAGCTAGGCGTTGTGTGATCCCGCAAATTGGATGAATTCACACACCTGGTTATCTAAATTCTGTGATATCTTCCCCTTGTGAAGAAATGAAACAACCCTGAAGAACGTAGTCCCTGAGTCTCGGTAAAGAGGCCGCTATAACAGATATCACCACTGGAGAATCTCACTCCTGTGTGGTCCTCACCATGCCTCCTTCAAAGTTAGGCTTAGATGTAAGAACCCCAGATCCCATTTGAAACAACTGGGGGACAAGCCTCAGGAGAACAAGAAAGCCCAACGGTTGAATATTTCTGCATTCAAATCTGTGTTCCCATTTCCAGAAAATCTTCCCCCATCTCACAAGAGAGGCCTTTTCTTTTCTATTGAATTCTCAGGCTGCTCAAGAGCGATTTCATAAATTCATTTGGTGGTGTTTTGAAGCTTAATTTATTGTAAAGTGGCAGATGGTCCCACTTACTTGGTAGAGTTTACTTCCCCCCCTCTCTTACATATCTATTATTTAACATGGTTTTTTTTCTCCATGAAAGCACACAAGCAACTTAAAACCACCAATTAGCATCCCTAGAATTTTTATGGGGATTTCAATGGGATTAGAAATAAGTCCTACCCAGTAGTGGGATTCAAATATGTGAACAACCGGTTCTCTGTGTGGATGCTGCTTCCAGAAGTCCATTCTGGACCTGGGCAACAAAAAATTAGCTACCAGTTCTGCCGAAGTGGTGCAAACTGGCTGAATCCCACCACTGGTCCTACCCCCATATCATGTCTACTTTGTAGAAGAAGGATGTGGCTTCCAGTGAGAGGATGGGCTGCCTACAAAATGCCCTATGCTTGTGCTGCTAGTGCCCTTTAGGCCTCTCCCTAGCCAACACATCAACACTGTTGGCTATTAAAGATGAGCAGAGAGGCAGCTGGGTGTGGTGGTGGTGATGTGTGTTCCTCAAGCAGGTAGAAAGAGATACTATTCCCAGTAGTAGGACTCCAAGAAGTAATAGTAGTAGTTGGAGGAGGAGTGGGAGAAGATTAGTAAAAGTGGGAAAGAGTAGAGTAGTGAGCAGTGAGTACATAGTACTTTGACTATGGAGATTCTCAGTCATCCAGGTCATGGTTGTCCCAAAGGTGCTTTTCAAAAGGCAACTGGACATTCTTTTTTTCCTTGAAAACGTTTCACTTGGATAACCAAGAAGCTTCTTCTGAAGAATTGAAGAAGCTTCTTGGATGAGAAGCGAAATGTTTTCAATGGGGGGAAAAGTCTAATTGTCTTTTGAAAAACACCTTTGGGACTACTAGCCTTTGAGTGTGCATGTGTGTTGCTTTGGGACCACTGGGGTTTTGTTGACACTCTTGGGTCTCGGAGGTTGGAACCCATGACAAAGGTGGTGGTGGCTGGGATGTCCGAAAAGATGGACTATCCAAAAAGTGGGATATTGTTTTAATCATCCTGGTCCTGTAAATCAGCAGTCCCCAACCTTTTTGGCATCAGGGACCAGTTTTGTGGAGGACAATTCTTCTACAGACTGGGGAGCAGGGGAGAAGGAGCATGCAACCTATATGCCTGACATGTGCAATTTACTGGAGGCTTTGTGATCCTATGAGCATCTAATGCCTGATTATCTGAGGTGGAGCTGAAGTGCTAAGGCTGGGGAGTGGCTGCAAATACAGATCAAGCTTCATTTGCTTGCCTAGCGCTTGCCTCCAGCTGTACAGCCCTGTTCCGAACAAGCTATGGACCGGTCTCAGTCCCAGGCCCACGGGTTGGGGACCCCTGCTGTAAATAAATAAAAGTTCTCCACTCCCTGGAATCATTCAAAGAAATCTTTCCTTCCCATTTCTTGGCCTATGAATCTAGGAAGGAATTTTATAAGGCCCCTGGTGTCCAACTCATCAGTGAGAGTTGAACACCGAGATGTGTTTTGAATGAACGATGTTTCTAACTTACTACCTTATAGCCTTCCTGTTAATCTATGTCTTGAAGGATGATGAGACCACTTTTGTTTTGTGATTCCTGTAATATCTTCCCTGGCAGTGAAAAAAAAGCCCTTTGTTATGATTCCTGTTTATTGCACTTAATATTCAGCCTGGATGGTACTTCCAAGAAGTGTTCCCCATTAGCAGCATGTAGATTTATGCTGCATTTGCTCTGCATACTGAATATTCTCTCCTGCCACTAAAACTGCCTCTTTCCTTGCAATCTCCCTGATGTTTACTTTGTCTTAATATGCTTCTGAGGTTAAAAAGCAGCGATTGTGTGACTATTTGTTATCAATTTCCCCAAAGTGTCACTGCTTAATTTCTCTGAGCCTAAATGGGCTTTTTTTCTGAAGTGTTTACAAGAGTCAGATTGGGAGCAAACTTTCATTTAATGAACAAGAATAAAACAGCTTTCCTAATGCAGACATTTTCTACCTGAAAAATCTTTGCTCAGTTGATGTGCTGGAAAGGAAAATTGTCCACCCAAAGCCTTCTATACCAGGGCTTTTCAACCTTTTCACCCATTGTACCACTTTTTAGGATATGGCAACATCCGAGTACCACCAGTTGCCTAGAAAAACTGTCAAAAACTTGATGACCAAAAAAAAGAGGAAAAAAGTGATAAAGTACAGGTAGTCCTCGACTTACAACAGTTCGCTTAGTGACGGCACTGAAAAGAATGCCCCCCAAGCCACAGCCGAGCAAGACATCTGCCTGCCCACCCGGCAGCACTCTTCCTCCTGTCCGAGGTTTCCATTGTTGTGAACATTTCTGTTGAGGATTGGCAGTGGGGGTGGGGTGGGGTGTGTTTGGTTTTTATTCCCCTGTCTGCTGGGTGGTTGCAGAAGGTTTTGGTCATTTCACATGACCCTGGGACACTGTGACCGTCATAAATATGAATCAGTTGCCAAGCATCTGAATGTAAACCACAAGACCCTGGAGATGCTGCAACATTCCAGCTGATTGGTGCTTCTTCTAGGCTCAGCAGAAGCACCAGGATCAGTGCTGCTTTCCAGCTGGAGCCTGGCGCTGATCCCTGATAGCCCTGCAGCTCCAGCCGTCTCTCACTCAGGCTTGTGCAGTGCTGCCACCGGTTCAGCTCATTCCCCTCCCCCGCTACCACTTTTCTAGGATGGTCATGTACCACCTGCCAGGTGCCAATGTACCACAGGTGGTACCCATACCACTGGTTGAAAAGCCCTGTTCTATACTTCTAGCCTGATGAGACAGGGAAGCCTCCCAGACTTTGGGGGATATACAGTATTTCCAAGTCATATTACCATAATTCATATGCTTTATACAGTGCTTTTTTTCTAAAAAAAAAAAAAAAAAAAAGGTGCCAGAACTCATACACATCATACAACCCGCCTTGCCTATCCTACAAGGTTCCTTCCAAAAAAGGTGCCGGAACTCCGTTCTGGGCGTTCTTTGAGAAAAAAAAGCCCTGGTTTTATAACTGTGATTATAAACGTTCAGCACAGCCTGAATGTAGAAGAATGCAGCCCTAGATGTGATGTGATTCGAATTAATTTTAAAGGTAATTGATCAATTCATTAAATATAACTCACTGGGCTATTTTTCAGTTTTTCAATCATGTCACTCTTTTGGGTCATCTGGAGGAAGCCTTAAGGTTACTGGTTAAAGACCTCTGGGGTAGATGATGCAACATAAACGATAATATGTAAGGTTTTACTTTGCGTCATTCTGGATTTCTCTGTTGCTCGGGTTATTCTGCTTTTGTGTGTTATGGAGAGGAATAAGCAGGCCTGAGAAGTGTACTTTTCCTCCTAGAAAATCCAGCCAGTTTATTTTGAGTTTTAGTAAGTTTCGCATGGATCTTTAAGCTTGGAAAACCGAATTTTGTTCCCATTTTGCCTCTTGTGCCCTTGTCTGCCTCTTGTGCCCTTGTCTGCCTCTTGTGCCCTTGTCTGCTCAGACAGTATCCTCCAACTCAAAAATTCCATCAAGAGAAATTTAAAGAAAATTTTAAGCATCCTCAGTATCAGATACCAAAAAAAATACTCTTGTATTTTTTTCTCCAGTGGAAGGAAATATTTGAGGATTTGCAAGTAAGATTCTTGTACAGTATTAATTCATAACAGTATTGACAAAAGACCGGGAAGAGAAGATGGATTCAGAATGAAATGTACTGTAACTATGGAGAAGTAATATGACAGCAGTTGAAAAATAAGGTCTAGAGAGAAAGAGGTTGACAACAGCCTTAATCTCAAATATGCAAAGACATGCAGAAAAGCCTCATTTTTCTCTGCAACAGCCTCTTCTAAAACATAGTTATTCTTGGACAAAAAAAAAAAAGAAGCCTAAATAGGAATACCTCTCCCCAAGTTTTTTTCTAACAATTTATACTATACTGGCCTCTTGACAATGTACTGGAGAAAGACATTGCTAGGCAACAGAGTGATTTTTTTCCTCCCTTTTTTGAAAAAAAAAAAAAGGTAGCAAAATGAAAAAAAAAAAAAAGCAAAATGAATTTGTCCTAATGGCAATTCTGAAGAATGGCTACCATTGTAGAATAATCTCCCCAAGAAAAATAATGGGTCAGTTGTTTGTATTCTGAAGTTTCTTTTAGGGTGACAGACAGATGTTATCCTGTTCCTTTCCAAGTTGTTCCCATCGCTTTTATCTCTGAAGACTTCAGAGAGGGATAATGACTTGCTAAATGCTGGAAACTATAGAAACAAAAAGAGGACCAATTATAGGCAGTTGGGAAAAGGAGGTTATCTCTTTCTGTAGAACAAAGCAGAAATATCAGGATATTGATAAGCCCTGCCTGCTTGATCCTTGCCTTATAGCAAGCAGCAGAACCTAGTTGACCTTGAAGGATCCTAAAAGATCTGCAGAGCTGGACATCTTTAGGTTTTAGATATGGATTATGAAACAAACAAACAGAAAATTCCAAGATGGGGAAAGTAAAACAAACACTGGGAAGAAGTAAACTGTAAAAGAGAATCAGTTTGGTCTACTGTTAAGCGGTGGTGGGATTCAGCCGGTTCACACCACTTTCGCAGAACTGGTAGCTAATTTTTTGTTGCCCAGGCCCAGAATGGACTCCTGGAAGCAGCATCCGCAGAGAGATCCGGTTGTTCACATATTTGAATCCCACCACTGCTATTAAGGCATTGGGCCAGAAACTAGGAGAAGATGAATTCTAGTCCCATCTTAGGCATGAAAGCCAACTGAGTGACTTTGGGCCAATTGCCAGGAGACTGTGAGTTCTAGTCCTGCCTTGGACATGAAAGATGGCTGGGTGACTTTGGGCCAATCGCCAGGAGACTGTGAGTTCTAGTCCTGCCTTGGACACAAAAGCTGGCTGGGTGACTTTGGGCCAATTGCCAGGAGACTGTGAGTTCTAGTCCTGCCTTGGACATGAAAGCTGGCTGGGTGACTTTGGGCCAATCGCCAGGAGACTGTGAGTTCTAGTCCTGCCTTGGACATGAAAGCTGGCTGGGTGACTTTGGGCCAATCGCCAGGAGACTGTGAGTTCTAATCCTGCCTTGGACATGAAAGCTGGCTGGGTGACTTTGGGCCAATTGCCAGGAGACTGTGAGTTCTAGTCTTGCCTTGAACATGAAAGCCAACAGGTTTGTTGCGGGGAAAAATAGGTAGGAGGAAAGAATATTGTGTGTGTTTACCACCTTGAGTTATTTATAAAAATAATAAAGGTGGGATATAAATAAATGAATAAGTCATTTCTGTATTGCTTCCCCAAAACCAACATGTACATAGACAAGGGATCAATGTGAGAGAGTCTTTACATTGCTTTGCTTAAATGTGTAGTCAGATATATTGCCAAAGAAGTGGAAATCACTTTTGTTGGGCAACTATTCTAATCTGGATATGATTACAGTGAAAGAAAAGTGAGAAGCAGAATCCAGTCCTCTCCCAATATAATGAAAATGGAATTAAATTTAATGAAAATGTTTTATAATGATATAGCCAGAAAGGAAAATACATTGTAACGACCTCGCGTCCCATCAAAAGAGTGCTTAGTAATTATGGAATTCAGTGATATTAAAATGAGAAATGGTCATTGGATAAATCATCATTTTTATTGACATTTGAGATGAATTGCTTGGAGGAAAATCCTTTGTATCTCAATTCCACTATTATTTTTTAAGGGATGTATCCCTACACAGTATCACTGCAAACCATACTAATCTGAATTTGATTTTTGTTATATGAATCTATGGCCACAGTCGAAAATCAGTTGGAAGGAGATTAAATCACTAGTTAGCATCAATGTTCTTGACAGTTTTACTCCTGGCTCACTCCAAATTAAAGCTCCTATGAGAATGTAACTGATTCAACATATGATCCAGAAAAAAATCTGGAGGAATGGTGAGATCTTTGCCCTCTCTTCCCTCTGGAGAAGACTATCTAGAATTTCAGAGATGTGATTGCTTTGTGCTGATATCACACCAGGCAGACACCAGTAAGTGTTTTGATCTGTCTCAGGCTGATAGTATCAGAGTAACAGCTGGGTTTTCAAATATTAAATGTCAGCCAAAAAGGCATAAAACATGCTGGGATTTTTCATGACAAAGAAGGAGATTTATCGTTGAATTATTGCAAGTCTTCTTCCAGAGTCTACAGTCACAATAGGAAGACAGATCTCAGCCAGATGGCAGGACCTTCCCCTAGGAATTCACAGTAGGGTTAGAAAATCTGCTCCCAGAAGCTCCCCTGGTCTGGACCACCTGCTTATAAGTCTAAAGTAGCATTTCTCAACCTTGGTAACTTGAAGATGTATGGACTCCCAGTATTCGCCAGCCGGCCATGCACGAAACTAACTATAATGGTACGTGAGAAAGACTTTGACAGATGTGGTGAAGAAATATTGCCTAAGGAACGGTCAGATAAGAGAGGGTATAGCCCACAGCTGAATAATGGGTGGAGAAAGAGACTTAGAAGAGACTCTCCCTAGCTTCTCAGGCTGTTAAGGAGAGGATGAGAGATTTGAACTTTGAGACATGCAAGATTGATGACAGCCTTACCAGGTAAACCAGACAAGAAACATCACTAGAGGACTAATTCTTCTTTATTGTAAAGCTACATTAACAGATTCTTGCAAGTTTGAAAGTACAAATCTCTCACTGTTTCTTTATCAGTCTGAGAAGCTATGGAGGGTTCCTTCTCAGTCTCTTTCTCCTTCCATTAGGCAGCTGTGGGCTATGTCCCCTCTTACCTGAACATTCTCTAGGCTGCGTTTCCTTGTCCTGTCTCTCAAGGTCTTTCTCACATACCATGACAACAACCCATGGTTTAATAAATAAGTCACAACCAGCTGTGTTCACCTATGATTGATTTCGTGCCATTTTTACTAAAAATCAGTGACCTGGTATACGGAACATGTTAGGCCATAAACCATTTTGGATTGTCAAGATTAGATTCATCGCAACATTATGTGCTATGGCTTGATGACAGACATTGATAAAAGGGTTTGAAATTAGCTAGATGGCAAACAACCATTTAGACCTGAAATCTGAACAGCTGATAGTTTGTGGGGAGACAAATCACACTTGAAGTGCAAAGCATTATATAAACTGGATGCAAATGCAAGTGGTATTCTGGCTTAAAATCTGAAATCTCACTAGTTAGACAACATTAACTCATACACTTCTATTTTTTTTTTACCATTCCAAATATGTTTACTCTTTGGATACTAATATGGATAGAAACTAATCAAGGAGAGAGTCAACCTAGAACTAAGGAGATATTTCCTGACAGAACAATGAATCAGTGGGATGACTTGCCTCCAGAAGTTGTGGATGCTCCAACACTGGAGGATTTTAAGAAGAGACTGGACAAGCATTTGTCTGAAATGGTATAGGGTTTCCTGCGTTAGCAGGGGGTTGGCCTAGAAGATGTGCAAGGTCCCTTCCAACTCTGTTATTCTGTTACTCTTTTTTATCACAAATAGCAAGAATCGACTCACCACACCATGTAAATGCAAATGAACATCCTGTCAACTCAAAGCAGATGTGACTGCAGAGAGAGAAGAAATGGTGGAACGGTAGCTAAATCATAAGAAATGACAAGTTAAAATGAATTTGTGGCTTAGCTGAGGCAGAGCACTGTTGATCCCTGACAAGCACGTCTCAATAAGGAAGGACCTTAGGATGGATAATCCATACATCTGAGATGTTTTTGGTTGAGTTTGCATCCAACTTTGGTCCCAGCTATGGCTAAACATGAGGAAATCTATGCTAAGGAGGTTAGATTACAGAGGGGTGAAGCTAGCAGGCATTTGCTATAGAATGCCTGTTCTGTTTTTGAATCACTCATCTGGTGCAAAAAAGGGAAAACTCCACTTCCCATTGTGTCAAAAACCAACTAAATTAAAATGTATCATAGCTTTCTCCTCTCTTTTTGTTCAACTATATTCTAAGAAAGTGTATGGTTTCTGAAATATATTGCTGGAAGGAAGGAAGGAAGGAAGGAAGGAAGGAAGGAAGGAAGGAGGGTGGAAGGAGGGAAGGGAGGGAGGGAGGGAGGAGGGGAGGGAGGGAGAGAGA